>NW_028294911.1:0-129915 GCF_964341445.2 Mesoplodon mirus | reverse complement strand
TACGCCCTTTTTGGCCAAGCAAGCAAGCGGGCAATGCAAATCTGCACTACAAAGAAGTATCACTTCCCACTGGTCCAAAGGGACATCCACAAAATGTGTAAAAACCAGAAAGGCAAGACAGGCCCTGGAGAACAGGGAGCCTTGTTATGCTGATGGGCGGGATGTAAGTTGCCAACTGCCTCACTGGAGGAGTGCATTGTGTTCCCTAAAACAAGTAAACAACAGAGCTACAGAGCCAAGGGCACTTCCAGTCTAGGGAATATACCTTGGGAAAACTGAAAATCAATAAGACAGAGCCACCCCCAAATTTAGGGCTGCACTGCTTACAAGAACCTCAACTTGGGTACACCTTAAATTTCCCAGGAAATATAAAAATGGTTCAAAAATTTGTGGAACTTACGTACGATGGAATATCCCTCAGCCATGAAATCAATGTCATAAGACCAGTAGCAGCAAAATGAGTGGATTCAGGTACGATGATTCTAAGTGAAATAAGTCACACAGAAAAAGAAACTTATCATAAGATATCACTTAAGAAGATCCTCTAAACATGGCTACACATGAACTGAGTTAGGCAAGAGAACAGAGTCTCACATTTAGAAAACACTCTTATGCCTGCCTAAGGGGGAAGGAGAGGTGGGGTGATGCATCAAACCAGAGTTTGATATAAGCACAGGTACCGTTCCAAAAACCAACTATGGAATAGACAAGACCTACACCTTCCTCAGTGAAAGGGACTCACAACCCCATATTTCCCGCAGAGGGATAGATCTGACTAGTAAGAATCTTAAAACCTATGTATTGATATGTCTCCGTAAGGGAATCGAGTGTGTCTAGATTGGCATAAACATGGCAGCGAGAATCAGCTCAAACCCACTCTAAAAAGGAATTTCAAAACAAAACAAATAAAAAGGGAAATTCTTTACAATTCTTTCAGGGTCTCTGATGCAACCTGGAATGACCTTATCTACAATGACAGCTGGATATGGCATGATGCTGGACACTTGGGACTGAGAGTATTGGTGAGACTGGGTGAGCAAATGCAGACCCTTTAATGCAGTAATGCATGGCACCCATTCCATGGGTCCCAACTCTCCAGGTTGAAGGGAATATTACTACAGCTATAACATGTACGGGAAACCAAGAGAATGGACACACTGTGAATACGAAAGGTTTCTAAAACTCAACGAAGAGTCCCACTCCTGGTGCTCCGGTTTCACTTTCCAACTGCTTTACTATCAATCTCCCAACTTGGAGAGACATCCCCTTTAACCTCCTGGTTCGCACAGGTTGCCAATTTGGCAGAGGATGAAAGGGAAGAGGGAGAACCAATGAGAGAGTAGCTGTTAGGCATTTGGATGGGCACATGTCACTCTAATTTCCCGGCAGGAAGAAGAATTAACCAAAGTCCCAGCCACCCACCGGGAACCAGTATAGGTCCTGAACCAAAATTTTGGACTTGCGTTCAGCTCACAAAAAACGAGTAGAAAAATGGAGCTCAGGGACACATTCAATTCACAAACTGGCAGAGAATAAAACGACAACTATCATCCAAAAATCTGTTGAGGGAAGGCAATGAGGCGGACTCGAAAGTGAGGCAGAATAGCAGGAAACAGATTTCAAGAGGTACGTTGGCATCACCTGTAAAGCACAGGAAGAGGGGCACAACTTCGACAATGATGCACTTGGCCAAAAAGGGCGTATGCGTTTTCTCCTGAATATATTCAGGAGAAAACGCATACGCCCTTTTTGGCCAAGCAAGCAAGCGGGCAATGCAAATCTGCACAACAAAGAAGTATCACTTCCCAACGGTCCAAAGGGACATCCACAAAATGTGTAAAAACCAGAAAGGCAAGACAGGCCCTGGAGTACAGGGAGCCTTGTTATGCTGATGGGCGGGATGCAAGTTGCCAACTGCCTCACTGGAGGAGTGCATTGTGTTCCCTAAAACAAGTAAACAACAGAGCTACAGAGCCAAGGGCACTTCCAGTCTAGGGAATCTACCTTGGGACAACTGAAAATCAATAAGACAGTGTCACCCCCAAATTTAGGGCTGCACTGCTTACAAGAACCTCAACTTGGGTACACCTTAAATATCCCAGGAAATATAAAAATGGTTCAAAAAATTGTGGAACTTACATACGATGGAATATCCCTTAGCCATGAAATCAATGTCATAAGACCAGTAGCAGCAAAATGAGTGGATTCAGGTACGATGATTCTAAGTGAAATAAGTCACACAGAAAAAGAAACTTATCATAAGATATCACTTAGGAAGATCCTGTAAACATGGCTACACATGAACTGAGTTAGGCAAGAGAACAGAGTCTCACATTTAGAAAACACTCTTATGCCTGCTTAAGGGGGAAGGAGAGGTGGGGTGATGCATCAAACCAGAGTTTGATATAAGCACAGGTACCGTTCCAAAAACCAACTATGGGATAGACAAGACCTACACCTTCCTCAGTGAAAGGGACTCAAAACCCCATATTTCCCGCAGAGGAATAGATCTGACTAGTAAGCATCTTAAAACCTATGTATTGATATGTCTCCGTAAGGGAATCAAGTGTGTCTAGACTGGCATAAACATGGCAGCATGAATCAGCTCAAACCCACTCTAAAAAGGAATTTCAAAAACAAAACAAAGAAACAGGGAAATTCTTTACAATTCCTTCAGGGTCTCTGATGCAACCTGGAATGACCCTATCTACAATGACAGCTGGATGTGGCATGAGGCTGGACACTTGGGACTGAGAGTACTGGTGAGACTGGGTGAGCAAATGCAGACCCTTTAATGCAGTAATGCATAGCACCCATTACATGGGTCCCAACTCTCCAGGTTGAAGGGAATATTACTACAGCTATAATATGTACGGGAAACCTAGAGACTGGACACACTGTGAATATGAAAGGTTTCTAAAACTCAACGAATAGTCTCTCTCCTGGTGCTCCGGTTTGACTTTCCAACTGCTTTACTATCAATCTCCCAACTTGGAGAGACAGCCCCTTTAACCTCCTGGTTCGCACAGGTTGCCAATTTGGCAGAGGATGAAAGGGAAGAGGGAGAACCAATGAGAGAGTAGCTGTTAGGCATTTGGATGGGCACATGTCACTCTAATTTCCCGGCAGGAAGAAGAATTAACCAAAGTCCCAGCCACCCACCGGGAACCAGTATAGGTCCTGAACCAAAATTTTGGACTTGCGTTCAGCTCACAAAAAACGAGTAGAAAAATGGAGCTCAGGGGCACATTCAATTCACAAACTGGCAGAGAAAAAAACGACAACTATCGTCCAAAAATCTGTTGAGGGAAGGCAACGAGGCGGACTCGAAAGCGAGGCAGAATAGCAGGAAACAGATTTCAAGAGGTACGTTGGCATCGCCTGTAAAGCACAGGAAGAGGGGCACAACTTCGACAATGATGCACTTGGCCAAAAAGGGCGTATGCGTTTTCTCCTGAATATATTCAGGAGAAAACGCATACGCCCTTTTTGGCCAAGCAAGCAAGCGGGCAATGCAAATCTGCACAACAAAGAAGTATCACTTCCCACCGGTCCAAAGGGACATCCACAAAATGTGTAAAAACCAGAAAGGCAAGACAGGCCCTGGAGAACAGGGAGCCTTGTTATGCTGATGGGCGGGATGTAAGTTGCCAACTGCCTCACTGGAGGAGTGCATTGTGTTCCCTAAAACAAGTAAACAACAGAGCTACAGAGCCAAGGGCACTTCCAGTCTAGGGAATCTACCTTGGGAAAACTGAAAATCAATAAGACAGAGTCACCCCCAAATTTAGGGCTGCACTGCTTACAAGAACCTCAACTTGGGTACACCTTAAATATCCCAGGAAATATAAAAATGGTTCAAAACATTGTGAAACTTACATACGATGGAATATCCCTTAGCCATGAAATCAATGTCATAAGACCAGTAGCAGCAAAATGAGTGGATTCAGGTACGATGATTCTAAGTGAAATAAGTCACACAGAAAAAGAAACTTATCATAAGATATCACTTAGGAAGATCCTGTAAACCTGGCTACACATGAACTGAGTTAGGAAAGAGAACAGAGTCTCACATTTAGAAAACACTCTTATGCCTGCTTAAGGGGGAAGGAGAGGTGGGGTGATGCATCAAACCAGAGTTTGATATAAGCACAGGTACCGTTCCAAAAACCAACTATGGAATAGACAAGACCTACACCTTCCTCAGTGAAAGGGACTCAAAACCCCATATTTCCCGCAGAGGAATAGATCTGACTAGTAAGAATCTTAAAACCTATGTATTGATATGTCTCCGTAAGGGAATCAAGTGTGTCTAGACTGGCATAAACATGGCAGCGAGAATCAGCTCAAACCCACTATAAAAAGGACTTTCAAAAACAAAACAAAGAAACAGGGAAATTCTTTACAATTCCTTCAGGGTCTCTGATGCAACCTGGAATGACCCTATCTACAATGACAGCTGGATGTGGCATGAGGCTGGACACTTGGGAATGAGAGGATTGGTGACACTGGGTGAGCAAATGCAGACCCTTTAAAGCTGTAATGCATGGCACCCATTCCATGGGTCCCAACTCTCCAGGTTGAAGGGAATATTACTACAGCTATAATATGTAAGGGAAACTTAGAGAATGGACACATTGTGAATACGAAAGGTTTCTAAAACTCAACGAATAGTCCCTCTCCTGGTGCTCCGGTTTGACTTTCCAACTGCTTTACTATCAATCTCCCAACTTGGAGAGACATCCCCTTTAACCTCCTGGTTCGCACAGGTTGCCAATTTGGCAGAGGATGAAAGGGAAGAGGGAGAACCAATGAGAGAGTAGCTGTTAGGCATTTGGATGGGCACATGTCACTCTAATTTCCCGGCAGGAACAAGAATTAACCAAAGTCTCAGCCACGCACCGGGAACCAGTATAGGTCCTGAACCAAAATTTTGGACTTGCGTTCAGCTCACAAAAAACGAGTTGAATAATGGAGCTCAGGGGCACATTCAATTCACAAACTGGCAGAGTAATAAACGACAACTGTCGTCCAAAAATCTGTTGAGGGAAGGCAACGAGGCGGACTCGAAAGCGAGGCAGAATAGCAGGAAACAGATTTCAAGAGGTACGTTGGCATCGCCTGTAAAGCACAGGAAGAGGGGCACAACTTCGACAATGATGCACTTGGCCAAAAAGGGCGTATGCGTTTTCTCCTGAATATATTCAGGAGAAAACGCATACGCCCTTTTTGGCCAAGCAAGCAAGCGGGCAATGCAAATCTGCACTACAAAGAAGTATCACTTCCCACCGGTCCAAAGGGACATCCACAAAATGTGTAAAAACCAGAAAGACAAGACAGGCCCTGGAGAAAAGGGAGCCTTGTTATGCTGATGGGCGGGATGTAAGTTGACAACTGCCTCACTGGAGGAGTGCATTCTGTTCCCTAAAACAAGTAAACAACAGAGCTACAGAGCCAAGGGAACTTCCAGTCTAGGGAATCTACCTTGGGAAAACTGAAAATCAATAAGACAGAGCCACCCCCAAATTTAGGGCTGCACTGCTTACAAGAACCTCAAGTTGGGTACACCTAAAATTTCCCAGGAAATATAAAAATGGTTCGAAAAATTGTGGAACTTACGTACGATGGAATATCCCTCAGCCATGAAATCAATGTCATAAGACCAGTAGCAGCAAAATGAGTGGATTCAGGTACGATGATTCTAAGTGAAATAAGTCACACAGAAAAAGAAACTTATCATAAGATATCACTTAGGAATATCCTGTAAACATGGCTACACATGAACTGAGTTAGGCAAGAGAACAGAGTCTCACATTTAGAAAACACTCTTCTCCCTGCTTAAGGGGGAAGGAGAGGTGGGGTGATGCATCAACCAGAGTTTGATATAAGCAGAGGTACCGTTCCAAAAACCAACTATGGAATACACAAGACCTACACCTTCCTCAGTGAAAGGGACTCACAACCCCATATTTCCCGCAGAGGAATAGATCTCACTAGTAAAAATCTTAAAACCTATGTATTGATATGTCTCCGTAAGGGAATCAAGTGTGTCTAGACTGGCATAAACATGGCAGCGAGAATCAGCTCAAACCCACTCTAAAAAGGAATTTCAAAAACAAAACAAAGAAACAGGGAAATTCTTTACAATTCCTTCAGGGTCTCTGATGCAACCTGGAATGACCCTATCTACAATGACAGCTGGATGTGGCATGAGGCTGGACACTTGGGACTGAGAGTATTGGTGAGACTGGGTGAGCAAATGCAGACCCTTTAATGCAGTAATGCATAGCACCCATTACATGGGTCCCAACTCTCCAGGTTGAAGGGAATATTACTACAGCTATAATATGTACGGGAAACCTAGAGACTGGACACACTGTGAATACGAAAGGTTTCTAAAACTCAACGAATAGTCCCTCTCCTGGTGCTCCGGTTGGACTTTCCAACTGCTTTACTATCAATCTCCCAACTTGGAGAGACAGCCCCTTTAACCTCCTGGTTCGCACAGGTTGCCAATTTGGCAGAGGATGAAAGGGAAGAGGGAGAACCAATGAGAGAGTAGCTGTTAGGCATTTGGATGGGCACATGTCACTCAAACTTCCCGGCAGGAAGAAGAATTAACCAAAGTCTCAGCCACCCACCGGGAACCAGTATAGGTCCTGAACCAAAATTTTGGACTTGCGTTCAGCTCACAAAAAACGAGTTGAAAAATGGAGCTCAGGGGCACAGCAACTCACAAACTGGCAGAGTAATAAAGGACAACTATCGTCCAAAAATCTGTTGAGCGAAGGCAACGAGGCGGACTCGAAAGTGAGGCAGAATAGCAGGAAACAGATTTCAAGAGGTACGTTGGCATCGCCTGTAAAGCACAGGAAGAGGGGCACAACTTCGACAAAGATGCACTTGGCCAAAAAGGGCGTATGCGTTTTCTCCTGAATATATTCAGGAGAAAACGCATACGCCCTTTTTGGCCAAGCAAGCAAGCGGGCAATGCAAATCTGCACTACAAAGAAGTATCACTTCCCACCGGTCCAAAGGGACATCCACAAAATGTGTAAAAACCAGAAAGGCAAGACAGGCCCTGGAGAACAGGGAGCCTTGTTATGCTGATGGGCGGGATGTAAGTTGCCAACTGCCTCACTGGAGGAGTGCATTGTGTTCCCTAAAACAAGTAAACAACAGAGCTACAGAGCCAAGGGCACTTCCAGTCTAGGGAATATACCTTGGGAAAACTGAAAATCAATAAGACAGAGCCACCCCCAAATTTAGGGCTGCACTGCTTACAAGAACCTCAACTTGGGTACACCTTAAATTTCCCAGGAAATATAAAAATGGTTTAAAAAATTGTGGAACTTACGTACGATGGAATATCCCTCAGCCATGAAATCAATGTCATAAGACCAGTAGCAGCAAAATGAGTGGATTCAGGTACGATGATTCTAAGTGAAATAAGTCACACAGAAAAAGAAACTTATCATAAGATATCACTTAGGAAGATCCTGTAAACATGGCTACACATGAACTGAGTTAGGCAAGAGAACAGAGTCTCACATTTAGAAAACACTCTTATGCCTGCTTAAGGGGGAAGGAGAGGTGGGGTGATGCATCAAACCAGAGTTTGATATAAGCACAGGTACCGTTCCAAAAACCAACTATGGAATAGATAAGACCTACACCTTCCTCAGTGAAAGGGACTCAAAACCCCATATTTCCCGCAGAGGAATAGATCTGACTAGTAAGCATCTTAAAACCTATGTATTGATATGTCTCCGTAAGGGAATCAAGTGTGTCTAGACTGGCATAAACATGGCAGCGAGAATCAGCTCAAACCCACTCTAAAAAGGAATTTCAAAAACAAAACAAAGAAACAGGGAAATTCTTTACAATTCCTTCAGGGTCTCTGATGCAACCTGGAATGACCCTATCTACAATGACAGCTGGATGTGGCATGAGGCTGGACACTTGGGAATGAGAGGATTGGTGACACTGGGTGAGCAAATGCAGACCCTTTAAAGCTGTAATGCATGGCACCCATTACATGGGTCCCAACTCTCCAGGTTGAAGGGAATATTACTACAGCTATAATATGTACGGGAAACCTAGAGACTGGACACACTGTGAATACGAAAGGTTTCTAAAACTCAACGAATAGTCTCTCTCCTGGTGCTCCGGTTTGACTTTCCAACTGCTTTACTATCAATCTCCCAACTTGGAGAGACAGCCCCTTTAACCTCCTGGTTCGCACAGGTTGCCAATTTGGCAGAGGATGAAAGGGAAGAGGGAGAACCAATGAGAGAGTAGCTGTTAGGCATTTGGATGGGCACATGTCACTCTAATTTCCCGGCAGGAACAAGAATTAACCAAAGTCTCAGCCACCCACCGGGAACCAGTATAGGTCCTGAACCAAAATTTTGGACTTGCGTTCAGCTCACAAAAAACGAGTTGAATAATGGAGCTCCGGGGCACATTCAATTCACAAACTGGCAGAGTAATAAACGACAACTGTCGTCCAAAAATCTGTTGAGGGAAGGCAACGAGGCGGACTCGAAAGCGAGGCAGAATAGCAGGAAACAGATTTCAAGAGGTACGTTGGAATCGCCTGTAAAGCACAGGAAGAGGGGCACAACTTCGACAATGATGCACTTGGCCAAAAAGGGCGTATGCGTTTTCTCCTGAATATATTCAGGAGAAAACGCATACGCCCTTTTTGGCCAAGCAAGCAAGCGGGCAATGCAAATCTGCACTACAAAGAAGTATCACTTCCCACCGGTCCAAAGGGACATCCACAAAATGTGTAAAAACCAGAAAGGCAAGACAGGCCCTGGAGAACAGGGAGCCTTGTTATGCTGATGGGCGGGATGTAAGTTGACAACTGCCTCACTGGAGGAGTGCATTGTGTTCCCTAAAACAAGTAAACAACAGAGCTACAGAGCCAAGGGCACTTCCAGTCTAGGGAATATACCTTGGGAAAACTGAAAATCACTAAGACAGAGCCACCCCAAAATTTAGGGCTGCACTGCTTACAAGAACCTCAACTTGGGTACACCTTAAATTTCCCAGGAAATATAAAAATGGTTTAAAAAATTGTGGAACTTACGTACGATGGAGTATCCCTCAGCCATGAAATCAATGTCATAAGACCAGTAGCAGCAAAATGAGTGGATTCAGGTACGATGATTCTAAGTGAAATAAGTCACACAGAAAAAGAAACTTATCATAAGATATCACTTAGGAAGATCCTGTAAACATGGCTACACATGAACTGAGTTAGGAAAGAGAACAGAGTCTCACATTTAGAAAACACTCTTATGCCTGCTTAAGGGGGAAGGAGAGGTGGGGTGATGCATCAACCAGAGTTTGATATAAGCAGAGGTACCGTTCCAAAAACCAACTATGGAATAGACAAGACCTACACCTTCCTCAGTGAAAGGGACTCAAAACCCCATATTTCCCGCAGAGGAATAGATCTGACTAGTAAAAATCTTAAAACCTATGTATTGATATGTCTCCGTAAGGGAATCAAGTGTGTCTAGACTGGCATAAACATGGCAGCGAGAATCAGCTCAAACCCACTCTAAAAAGGAATTTCAAAAACAAAACAAAGAAACAGGGAAATTCTTTACAATTCCTTCAGGGTCTCTGATGCAACCTGGAATGACCTTATCTACAAAGACAGCTGGATGTGGCATGAGGCTGGACACTTGGGACTGAGAGTATTGGTGAGACTGGGTGAGCAAATGCAGACCCTTTAATGCAGTAATGCATAGCACCCATTACATGGGTCCCAACTCTCCAGGTTGAAGGGAATATTACTACAGCTATAATATGTACGGGAAACCTAGAGACTGGACACACTGTGAATACGAAAGGTTTCTAAAACTCAACGAATAGTCCCTCTCCTGGTGCTCCGGTTTGACTTTCCAACTGCTTTACTATCAATCTCCCAACTTGGAGAGACAGCCCCTTTAACCTCCTGGTTCGCACAGGTTGCCAATTTGGCAGAGGATGAAAGGGAAGAGGGAGAACCAATGAGAGAGTAGCTGTTAGGCATTTGGATGGGCACATGTCACTCAAACTTCCCGGCAGGAAGAAGAATTAACCAAAGTCTCAGCCACCCACCGAGAACCAGTATAGGTCCTGAACCAAAATTTTGGACTTGCGTTCAGCTCACAAAAAACGAGTTGAATAATGGAGCTCAGGGGCACATACAATTCACAAACTGGCAGAGTAATAAACGACAACTGTCGTCCAAAAATCTGTTGAGGGAAGGCAACGAGGCGGACTCGAAAGCGAGGCAGAATAGCAGGAAACAGATTTCAAGAGGTACGCTGGCATCGCCTGTAAAGCACAGGAAGAGGGGCACAACTTTGACAATGATGCATTTGGCCAAAAAGGGCGTATGCGTTTTCTCCTGAATATATTCTGGAGAAAACGCATACGCCCTTTTTGGCCAAGCAAGCAAGCGGGCAATGCAAATCTGCACTACAAAGAAGTATCACTTCCCACCGGTCCAAAGGGACATCCACAAAATGTGTAAAAACCAGAAAGGCAAGACAGGCCCTGGAGAACAGGGAGCCTTGTTATGCTGATGGGCGGGATGTAAGTTGACAACTGCCTCACTGGAGGAGTGCATTGTGTTCCCTAAAACAAGTAAACAACAGAGCTACAGAGCCAAGGGCACTTCCAGTCTAGGGAATCTACCTTGGGAAAACTGAAAATCACTAAGACAGAGCCACCCCATAATTTAGGGCTGCACTGCTTACAAGAACCTCAACTTGGGTACACCTTAAATTTCCCAGGAAATATAAAAATGGTTTAAAAAATTGTGGAACTTACGTAGGATGGAGTATCCCTCAGCCATGAAATCAATGTCATAAGACCAGTAGCAGCAAAATGAGTGGATTCAGGTACGATGATTCTAAGTGAAATAAGTCACACAGAAAAAGAAACTTATCATAAGATATCACTTAAGATGATCCTCTAAACATGGCTACACATGAACTGAGTTAGGAAAGAGAACAGTCTCACATTTAGAAAACACTCTTATGCCTGCCTAAGGGGGAAGGAGAGGTGGGGTGATGCATCAAACCAGAGTTTGATATAAGCAGAGGTACCGTTCCAAAAACCAACTATGGAATAGACAAGACCTACACCTTCCTCAGTGAAAGGGACTCACAACCCCATATTTCCCGCAGAGGAATAGATCTGACTAGTAAGAATCTTAAAACCTATGTATTGATATGTCTCCGTAAGGGAATCAAGTGTGTCTAGATTGGCATAAACATGGCAGCGAGAATCAGCTCAAACCCACTCTAAAAAGGAATTTCAAAAACAAAAGAAAGAAACAGGGAAATTCTTTACAATTCTTTCAGGGTCTCTGATGCAACCTGGAATGACCCTATCTACAATGACAGCTGGATATGGCATGATGCTGGACACTTGGGACTGAGAGGATTGGTGAGACTGGGTGAGCAAATGCAGACCCTTTAAAGCAGTAATGCATGGCACCCATTCCATGGGTCCCAACTCTCCAGGTTGAAGGGAATATTACTACAGCTATAACATGTACGGGAAACCTAGAGAATGGACACACTGTGAATACGAAAGGTTTCTAAAACTCAACGAAGTGTCCCACTCCTGGTGCTCCGGTTTGATTTTCCAACTGCTTTACTATCAATCTCCGAACTTGGAGAGACAGCCCCTTTAACCTCCTGGTTCGCACACGTTGCCAATTTGGCAGAGGATGAAAGGGAAGAGGGAGAACCAATGAGAGAGTAGCTGTTAGGCATTTGGATGGGCACATGTCACTCTAATTTCCCGGCAGCAAGAAGAATTAACCAAAGTCCCAGCCACCCACCGGGAACCAGTATAGGTCCTGAACCAAAATTTTGGACTTGCGTTCAGCTCACAAAAAACGAGTAGAAAAATGGAGCTCAGGGGCACATTCAATTCACAAACTGGCAGAGAAAAAAACGACAACTATCGTCCAAAAATCTGTTGAGGGAAGGCAACGAGGCGGACTCGAAAGCGAGGCAGAATAGCAGGAAACAGATTTCAAGAGGTACGTTGGCATCGCCTGTAAAGCACAGGAAGAGGGGCACAACTTCGACAATGATGCACTTGGCCAAAAAGGGCGTATGCGTTTTCTCCTGAATATATTCAGGAGAAAACGCATATGCCCTTTTTGGCCAAGCAAGCAAGTGGGCAATGCAAATCTGCACAACAAAGAAGTATCACTTCCCACCGGTCCAAAGGGACATCCACAAAATGTGTAAAAACCAGAAAGGCAAGACAGGACCTGGAGAACAGGGAGCCTTGTTATGCTGATGGGCGGGATGTAGGTTGCCAACTGCCTCACTGGAGGAGTGCATTGTGTTCCCTAAAACAAGTAAACAACAGAGCTACAGAGCCAAGGGCACTTCCAGTCTAGGGAATCTACCTTGGGAAAACTGAAAATCAATAAGACAGAGTCACCCCCAAATTTAGGGCTGCACTGCTTACAAGAACCTGAACGTGGGTACACCTTAAATATCCCAGGAAATATAAAAATGGTTCAAAAAATTGTGGAACTTACATACGATGGAATATCCCTCAGCCATGAAATCAATGTCATAAGACCAGTAGCAGCAAAATGAGTGGATTCAGGTACGATGATTCTAAGTGAAATAAGTCACACAGAAAAAGAAACTTATCATAAGATATCACTTAGGAAGATCCTGTAAACATGGCTACACATGAACTGAGTTAGGCAAGAGAACAGAGTCTCACATTTAGAAAACACTCTTATGCCTGCTTAAGGGGGAAGGAGAGGTGGGGTGATGCATCAAACCAGAGTTTGATATAAGCACAGGTACCGTTCCAAAAACCAACTATGGAATAGACAAGACCTACACCTTCCTCAGTGAAAGGGACTCAAAACCCCATATTTCCCGCAGATGAATAGATATGACTAGTAAGAATCTTAAAACCTATCTATTGATATGTCTCCGTAAGGGAATCAAGTGTGTCTAGACTGGCATAAACATGGCAGCGAGAATCAGCTCAAACCCACTATAAAATGGAATTTCAAAAACAAAACAAAGAAACAGGGAAATTCTTTACAATTCCTTCAGGGTCTCTGATGCAACCTGGAATGACCCTATCTACAATGATAGCTGGATGTGGCATGAGGCTGGACACTTGGGACTGAGAGGATTGGTGAGATTGGGTGAGCAAATGCAGACCCTTTAAAGCAATAATGCATGGCACCCATTCCATGGGTCCCAACTCTCCAGGTTGAAGGCAATATTACTACAGCTATAACATGTACGGGTAACCTAGAGAATGGACACACGGTGAATACGAAATGTTTCTAAAACTCAACGAATTGTCCCTCTACTGGTGCTCCGGTTTGACTTTCCAACTGCTTTACTATCAATCTCCCAACTTGGAGAGACAGCCCCTTTAACCTCCTGGTTCGCACAGGTTGCCAATTTGGCAGAGGATGAAAGGGAAGAGAGAGAACCAATGAGAGAGTAGCTGTTAGGCATTTGGATGGGCACATATCACTCTAACTTCCCGGCAGGAAGAAGAATTAACCAAAGTCTCAGCCACCCACCGGGAACCTGTATAGGTCCTGAACCAAAATTTTGGACTTGCGTTCAGCTCACAAAAAACGAGTTGAAAAATGGAGCTCATGGGCACAGCAATTCACAAACTGGCAGAGTAATAAAGGACAACTATCGTCCAAAAATCTGCTGAGGGAAGGCAACGAGGAGGATACGAAATCGAGTCAGAATAGCAGGAAACAGATTTCAAGAGGTACGTTGGAATCGCCTGTAAAGCACAGGAAGAGGGGCACAACTTCGACAATGATGCACTTGGCCAAAAAGGGCGTATGCGTTTTCTCCTGAATATATTCTGGAGAAAACGCATACGCCCTTTTTGGCCAAGCAAGCAAGCGGGCAATGCAAATCTGCACAACAAAGAAGTATCACTTCCCACCGGTCAAAAGGGACATCCACAAAATGTGTAAAAACCAGAAAGGCAAGACTGGCCCTGGAGAACAGGGAGCCTTGTTATGCTGATGGGCGGGATGTAAGTTGCCAACTGCCTCACTGGAGGAGTGCATTGTCTTCCCTAAAACAAGTAAACAACAGAGCTACAGAGCCAAGGGCACTTCCAGTCTAGGGAATATACCTTGGGAAAACTGAAAATCAGTAAGACAGAGCCACCCACAAATTTAGGGCTGCACTGCTTACAAGAACCTCAACTTGGGTACACCTTAAATATCCCAGGAAATATAAAAATGGTTCAAAAAATTGTGGAACTTACGTACGATGGAATATCCCTCAGCCATGAAATCAATGTCATAAGACCAGTAGCAGCAAAATGAGTGGATTCAGGTACGATGATTCTAAGTGAAATAAGTCACACAGAAAAAGAAACTTCTCATAAGATATCACTTAGGAAGATCATGTAAACATGGATACACATGAACTGAGTTAGGAAAGAGAACAGAGTCTCACATTTAGAAAACACTCTTATGCCTGCTTAAGGGGGAAGGAGAGGTGGGGTGATGCATAAAACCAGAGTTTGATATAAGCACAGGTACCGTTCCACAAACTAACTATGGAATAGACAAGACCTACACCTTCCTCAGTGAAAGGGACTCAAAACCCCATATTTCCCGCAGAGGAATAGATCTGACTAGTAAGAATCTTAAAACCTATGTATTGATATGTCTCCGTAAGGGAATCAAGTGTGTCTAGACTGACATAAACATGGCAGTGAGAATCACCTCAAACCCACTATAAAATGGAATTTCAAAAACAAAACAAAGAAACAGGGAAATTCTTTGCAATTCCTTCAGGGTCTCTGATGCAACCTGGAATGACCCTGTCTACAATGACAGCTGGATGTGGCATGAGGCTGGACACTTGGGACTGAGAGGATTGGTGAGATTGGGTGAGCAAATGCAGACCCTTTAAAGCAATAATGCATGGCACCCATTCCATGGGTCCCAACTCTCCAGGTTGAAGGGAATATTACTAGAGCTATTACATGTATGGCAAACCTAGAGACTGGACACACTGTGAATACGAAAGGTTTCTAAAACTCAACGAATAGTCCCTCTCCTGGTGCTCCAGTTTGACTTTCCAACTGCTTTACTATCAATCTCCCAACTTGGAGAGACAGCCCCTTTAACCTCCTGGTTCGCACAGGATGCCAATTTGGCAGAGGATGAAAGGGAAGAGGGAGAACCAATGAGAGAGTAGCTGTTAGGCATTTGGATGGGCACATGTCACTCTAATTTCCCGGCATGAAGAAGAATTAACCAAAGTCTCAGCCACCCTCCGGACAGCAGTATAGGTCCTGAACCAAAATTTTGGACTTGTGGTCAGCTCACAAAAACGAGTTGAAAAATGAAGCTCAGGAGCAGAGCAATTCACAAACTGGCAGAGAAATAAAGGACAACTATCGTCCAAAAATCTGTTGAGAGAAAGCAACGAGGCGGACTTGAAAGCGAGGCACAATAGAAGGAAACAGATTTCAAGACGTACGTTGGAATCACTTTTAAATCACAGGAAGAGGGGCACAACATCAACCATGATGCACTAGGCCAAAGACGGCGTATGTGTTTTCCCCTATAGATATTCAGGAGAAAACGCATACGCCCTTTTTGGCCAAGCAAGCAAGTGGGCAATGCAAATCTGGAGTACAAAGAAGTATCACTTTCCAACGGTCAAAAGGGACATCCACAAAATGTGTAAAAACCGGAAAGGCAAGATAGGCGTTGGAGAACAGGGAGCTTTGTTATGTTGATGGGAGGGATGTAAATTGCCAACTGCCTCTCTGGAGGAGTGCATTGTGTTCCCGAAAAACAAGTAAGCAACAGAGCTTCAGAGCCAAGGGCACTTCCAGTCTAGGGAATATACCTTAGGAAAACTGATAATCAATAAGAGAGATCCACCCCAAAATTTAGGGCTGCACTGCTCACAAGAACCTCAACTTGGGTACACCTTACATATCCCAGGAAAGACAAAAATGGTTCAAGAAATTATGGTACTTACGTACGATGGAATATCCCTCAGCCATGAAATCAATGTCATTAGGCCAGTAGCAGCAAAATGAGTAGATTCACGTACGATGATTCTAAGTGAAATAAGTAACACAAAAAAGAAACTTGTCATAAGATATCACTTATGAAGGTCCTGTATACATGGCTACACATGAACTGAGTAAGGAAAGAAAATAGAGTCTCACACTGAGAAAACACTCTTATGCCTGCTTAAGGGGGAAGGAGTGGTGGGGTGATGCATAAAAGCAGAGTTTGATATTAGCAAAGGTACCGTTCCAAAAACCAAATAAGGAATAGTAAACACCTACACCTTCCTCAGTAAAAGGGACTCAAAACACCATATTCCACGCAAAGGAATATATCTGACTAGTAAGAATCTTAAAACCTATGTATTCATATGTCTCTGTAAGGGAATCAAGTGTGTCTATACTGGCATAAACATGGCAGTGAGAATCAGCTCAATACCACTATAAGAGTCGTTTCTTCCTAGAAGGCCCAGTGATAGCCAAAACGCACATGCAAACCTGATCCACATCACTAATTATTAGAGAAATGCAAACCAAAACAACAATGAGGTATCACCTCACACCTGTTAGAATCGGCATCATCAGAAAATCTACAAACAACAAATTCTGGGGAGGGTGTGGACAAAAGGAGCCCTCTTCCACTATTGGTGGGAATGCAAATTGATACAGTCACTCTGGAGAACAGTATGGAGTTTCCTTAAAAAACTAAAAATAGAATTACCATCTGATCCAGCAATCCCACTTCTGGGCATATACCCAGAGAAAACCATAAATCAAAAAGGCACATTCACCACAGTGTTCATTGCAGCACTATTTACAATAGCCAGGTAATGGAAGCAACCTAAATGCCCACAGACAGATGAATGGATAAAGATGTGGTACATATATAAAATGGAATATTACACAGCCATAAAAAGGAATGAAACTGGGTCATCTGTAGAGACATCGATGGATCTAGAGACTGTCATACGGAATGAAGTAAGTCAGAAAGAGGAAAACAAATATTGTATATTAATGCATATATGTGGAACCTAAAAAATGGTACAGATGAACTGGTTTGCAGGGAAGAAATAGAGACACAGAGGTAGAGAAAAAACGTATGGACACCAAATGTGGGAAGCCATGGGGTGGTGGTGGTGGGATGAATTGAGAGATTGGGATTGACCTGTATACATGTATATGCATAAAATACATAACTAATAATAACCTGCTGTATAAAAAAATAAATAAAATTAAATTTCAAAATTTTTAAAAATAAAATTTAAAAATAAAACAGAAAATTTCTTCCCTTCACACAGATGTATTTATAGGAAAGAATTATTTCCATGCTTATATCCATAAATACATAAAAGAGGAATAAAATCTAACTTGAACCATAAAAGAAAAAAAAAACAAACCTGAACCCACGAGTTATACAGAGGAAAACCCTATCAGGGCACTTGCTCCAGCGGTAAACAATTCTGAAATTGTTCAGAGGTGGGGAATTATCTCCCATACAGCCAGCAACCCACCCCCAACGAAAGGAGCGTCCTCATTGCCAACCTGGGGTACCGTGACGAGGCATCTGTGAGTAAACGTGAGCTGAGGCCCAGGCCAGCTGCTGCTGAACTGTTCCCACCCTTCCCAGGTAAAACACCTGAATATGTACAAGGGCTTGAAAGCCTAGATGAAGGGCCGCGGAACCACACCAGCGACAGCACGCAGGCCAACTTGGTGCTGGCAGGCCATCCAGGGTGGTCCTGGCCCCGGGCGTTCTTCCGGAAGCTTTCCATTGCCCTGCCTGAGATACCCCTCCTGTCCCGGACCCCACTGCTTTTTTCCTTCCTCACCTCTGTCCGGAGAGAAATTCCAGTGGAAGGTATGTGTGACACATCCTCTTCTTTACAAATGGCAGCCTGGCAACTACTGCAGAAAGGCCAGCAGAGCCCCACTCACACCGGGCCACCCACAAAGCTGTGGCCCCTCACTCCCTCCCACCATCACAGCCCCGAGACTGCTGACGGGGCACAGAATATGGAGTCAGGCACAGATTCAGGGGCTATTGCTGCCTGGAGCGCTGTTTATATTGACCTCAAAGAGGCACACCTGGGGAGGGCTGGCCGGCAGGGTAAGGCTGCACAGCTCAGCTAATCCACAACCCTCAGGGAATCACACTGTAGAAAATGGAACTCGCTAAGGCACAATAGAAGCCAAGGAACAAAAGGACACAATGCCATGTGCAGCTCCGTAGATGCGTCTAGACGTAATCACGTGACTTGTAGTAAGTCAGAAAGTGAAAGACACATATCGTATCATATCACTTATAGGTGTTACCTAAAAATGGATACCAGGGCAGATATTTCCACGGAGAAGGGCAATCACAGATTCATTAAACAAACTTATGGTTCACCAATGGAAAGGTGTGAGGATTGGTTTCATTACAATATCGGGATTAACAGACATATACAAACACAGGTGACATATATAATCACCAAAGATCTACGGAATACAAAGAGAAGTCTACTCAACATTCTGTCATAACGTACATGGGAAAAGGATCCCAGGAAGAAGAGACATATATATATATATATATATATATATGTGTGTAAATGAAACACATCTTGCACACGTACAACAAGCCAAACGTTGTAATCAAACTTGCTGTGATAAAAAAGTAAAAATGAATAAATTAAAAACACGAACAAGAAGTAGTGAGGCAAACCTGAGGGGCTTTCTCCTGACACATTCCATTCTAAATTACAATCTAGAACGCGACTTCCATTGAGGCTCTGCTGCCCTAGTAACCAGATTTGGTAAGGGAGAACTGCAGCCACCTTGTGGCCGTTTCACACAATAGCAGCTTTAATCCCAGCGCTAATGGTCAGTGGATATTCAAAATCATTGCAGGCCTGTAAATGACACCTGCCCTGAAAACAAATCCTGGGGTCATATATCGACCAAAAACTTCAAAAGACGTCCATATTTCAAAACGACAGTTTCAAGAGGCATATTTTACGCACATTACTGTTCTTTTCTTTTGCTTTCTTTCTTTCTTTGTTAAAAAACGGGAATGGAAAAAGGCAACCCTCAGAATGGGCGAAAACGTTTGCAAACGAATCAATGGAGAAAGGTTTAATATCCAATATATATAAACAGCACAAGCAGCGTAATATTAATAAAACAAACAACCCAATACAACAATGGGCAGAAGATCTAAATAGGCATTTCTTCAAAGAAGACACAGAGATGGCCAAGACGCACATGAAAAGCTGCTCAACATCACTAATTATTAGAGAAATGCAAATCAAAACTACAATGAGGTATGACCTCACACCTGTTAGAATCGGCATCATCAGAAAATCTACAAACCACAAATTCTGGGGAGGGTGTGGACAAAAGGAACCCTCTTCCACTATTGGTGGGAATGTAAATTGATGCAGTCACTATGGAGAACAGTATGGAGGTTCCTTTAAAAAACTAAAAAGAGAATTACCATAGGATCCAGCAATCCCACTTCTGGGCATATACCCAGAGAAAACCATAAATCAAAAAGACACATTCACCACACTGTTCATTGCAGCACTATTTACAATAGCCAGGTAATGGAAGCAACCTAAATGCCCACAGACAGACGAATGGATAAAGATGTGGTACATATATAAAATGGAATATTACTCAGCCATAAAAAGGAATGTAACTGGGTCATTTGTAGAGAAGTCGATGGATCTAGAGACTGTCATACAGAGTGAAGTAATTCAGAAAGAGAAAAACAAATATTGTATATTAATGCCTATATGTGGAACCTAGAAAAATGGTACAGATGAACTGGTTTGCAGGGCAGAAATAGAGACACAGAGGTAGAGAACAAACGTATGGACACCAAGTGGGGGAAGCAATGGGGTGGTGGTGGTGGGATGAGTTGGGAGATTGGGATTGACCTGTATACATGTATATGCATAAAATAGATAACTAATAATAACCTGCTGTATAAAAAAATAAATAAAATTAAATTTCAAAATTTTAAAAAATAAAATTTAAAAATAAAACAGAAAAAAGTTCTTCCATTCACACAGATGCATCTATAGGATGAATTATTTCCATGCTTATATCTATAAATACATAAAAGAGGAATAAAATCTAACTTGAACCAAAAAAGAAAAAAAAATCCCTGAACCCAACAGTTATACAGAGGAAAACCCAATCAAGGCAATAGCTCCAGCGGTAAACAATTCTGAAATTGGTCAGAGGTGGGGAATCATCTCACATACATCCTGCAGCCTCCCCCCATGCAAGGAGCATCCTCATTGCAAAGCTGGGGAACCGTACCGAGGCATCTGTGAGTAAACGTGAGCTGAGCCCCAGGGCAGCTGCTGCTGAACTGTTCCCACCCTTCCCAGGTAAAACACCTGAATATGTACAAGGGCTTGAAAGCCTAGAGGAAGGGCCATGGAGCCACACCAGCGACAGCACGCAGGCCCACTTGGTGCCTGCAGGCCAGCCAGGATGGTCCTGGCCCCGGGCGCTCTTCTGGAAGCTTTCCATTTCCCTGCCTGAGATACCCCTCCTGTCCCGGCCCCCACTCCTTTTTTTCCTTCCTCACCTCAGCCCGGAGAGAAATTCCAGTGGACGTTATGGGTGACACATCCTCTTCTTTACAGGTGGCAGCCTGGCAACTCCTGCAGAAAGTCCAGCAGAGCCCCACTCACACCAGGCCACCAACAAAGCCGTGGACCCTCCCACCTTCCCACCAGCACACCCCCGAGACTGCTGACGGGGCAGAGAATATGGAGTCAGGCACAGCTGCAGGGGCTATTGCTGCCTGGAGTGCTGTTTCTATTGACCTCAACCCAGGCACACCTGGGGAGGGCTTGCCGGCAGGGTCAGGCTGCCCAGGTCAGCTAATCCTCAGCCCTCAGGGAATCACATTGCAGAAAATGGACCTCGCTAAGACAGAATATTAGCTAAGGAAAAAAAGGACGCAATGCCATTTGCAGCACCGTAGATGAGTCTAGAGGTAATCACGTGACTTGTAGTAAGTCAGAAAGTGAAAGACACATATCGTATGATATCACTTATAGGTGTTCCCTAAAAATTGATACCAAGGCAGATATTTCCACGGAGAAGGGCAATCACAGATTCATTAAACAAACTTATGGTTCACCAATGGAAAGGTGTGAGGATTCGATACATTACGATATTGGGGTTAACAGACATATACAAACACAGGTGAAATATATAATCAGCAAAGACCTATGGAATACCAAGAGAAGACTACTCAACATTCTGTCATAACGTACATGGGAAAAGGATCCCAGGAAGAAGAGACATATATATATGTGTGTAAAAGAAACACATCTTGCACACGTACAACAAGCCAAACATTGTAATCAAACTTGCTGTGATAAAAAATAAAAATTAAATTAAAAAAACGAACAAGAAGTAGTGAGACAAACTTAAGGGGCTTTTTCCTGGCACATTCCATTCTAAATTACAGCCTAGAACACGACTTCCATTGAGGCTCTGTTGCCCTAGTAACCAGATTTGGTAAAGGAGAACTGCTGCCATCTTGTGGCCGTTTCACACAACAGCAGCTTTAATCCCAGCGCTCATGGTCAGTTCATATTCAAAATCATTGCAGGCCTGTAAATGACACCTGCCCTGAAAACAAATCCTGGGGTCGTATATCGACCAAAAAGTTCAACAGACGTCCATATTTCGAAACGACAGTTTCAAGAGGCATATTTTACGCACATTTGTGTTCTGCTTATTTTTCTTTCTTTATTTTTTTTGTTACAAAACGGGAATGGAAAAAGGCAACCCTCAGAGTGGGAGGAAATATTTGCAAACGAATCAATGGACAAAGGTTTAATCTCCAATATATATAAACAGCACATGCAGCTTAATATTAAAAAGACAAACAACCCAATACAAAAATGCGTAGATGATCTAAATAGACATTTCTTCAAAGAAGACACAGAGATGGCCAAGACGCACATGAAAAGCTGCTCAACATCACTAATTAGTAGAGAAATGCAAATCAAAACTTCAAGGAGGTATCACCTCACACCTGTTAGAATGGGCATCATCAGAAAATCTACAAACAACAAATGCTGGGGAGGGTGTGGACAAATGGAACCCTCTCCCACTATTGGTGGGAATGTAAATTGATGCAGTCACTATGGAGAACAGTATGGAGGTTCCTTAAAAAAACTAAAAAGAGAATTACCATATGATCCAGCAATCCCACTTCTGGGCATATACCCAGAGAAAACCATAAATCAAAAAGACACATTCCCACAATGTTCATTGCAGCGCTATTTACAATAACCAGGTAATGGAAGCAACCTAAATGCCCACAGACAGATGAATGGATAAAGATGTGGTACATATATAAAATGGAATATTACTCAGCCATACAAAGGAATGAAGCTGGGTCATTTGTAGAGACGTCGATGGATCTAGAGACTGTCATACAGAGTGAAGTAAGTCACAAAGAGAAAAACAAATATTGTATATTAATGCATATATGTGGAACCTAGAAAAATGGTACAGATGAACCAGTTTTCAGGGCAGAAATAGAGACACAGAGGGAGAGAACAAACGTATGGACACCAAGGCGGGGAAGCCATGGCGTGGTGGTGGTTGGATGAGTTGGGAAATTGGGATTGACCTGTATACATGTATATGTATAAAATAGATAACTAATAATAACCTGCTGTATAAATAAATAAATAAAATTAAATTTCAAAAGTTTAAAAAATAAATAAAATATAAAAATAAAACAGAAAAAAGTTCTTCCCTTCACACAGATGTATTTATATGAATGAATTATTTCCATGCTTATATCTATAAGTGCATAAAAGAGGAATAAAATCTACCTTGAACCAAAAAAGAAAAAAAAAAAACAGAGCCCACCAGTTATACAGAGGAAAACCCTATCAGGGCACTTGCTCCAGTGGGAAACAATTCTGAAGTTGGTCAGAGGTGGGGAATCATCTCCCATGCAGCCAGCAGCCCCCCCTCAAGGAGCGTCCTCATTGCAAAGCTGGGGGACCGTGCCGAGGCATCTGTGAGGAAACGTGAGCTGAGTCCCAGGCCAGCTGCTGCTGAACTGTTCCCACCCTTCCCAGGTAAAACACTTCAATATGTACAAGGACTTGAAAGCCTACAGGAAGGGCCGTGGAGCCACACCAGCGACAGCACGCAGGCCGACTTGGGGCCTGCAGGCCAGCCAGGATGGTCCTGGCCCCGGGCGCTCTTCTGGAAGCTTTCCATTTCCCTGCCTGAGATACCCCTCCTGTCCCGGCCCCCACTGCTTTTCTCCTTCCTCACCTCTGCCCGGGGAGAAATTCCAGCGGAAGCTATGGGTGACACATCCTCTTCTTTAGCAGGTGGCAGCCTGGCAACTCCTGCAGAAAGTCCAGCAGAGCCCCACTCACACCGGGCCACCCACAAAGCCGTGGCCCCCCCTCCCTCCCACCAGCACAGCCCCGAGACTGCTGACGGGGCAGAGAATATGGCGTCAGGCACAGCTGCAGGGGCTCTTGCTGCCTGGAGTGGTGTTTATATTGACCTCAAGCCAAGCACACCTGGGGAGGGCTGGCCGGCAGGGTCAGGCTGCACAGGTCAGGCTGCCCAGGTCAGCCAATCCTCACCCCTCAGGGGCTCACATTGCAGAAAATGGACCTCGCTGAACCGGCCAGGTCCTGAGACTCGGGAGAGACAAGGGGCTGCAGCTCCAGCTTGTTTTCTAATCATTTGATCTGGCTCGTGAGTGGGAGACAACTTCAAGAAGACCCTCCGCCTCTCCTAATGAGAGGAACCCAGGAGTCAGGGAGAGGAGGGGTGATGGGTGGAGACAGAGGCCTGGTGCCCCGGCTGCAGTGGAAGTCTCTGGAAGACCAGGCAGAGGGAGGCCGCACAGAGTGATGCCCAGGGTCACAGACCTGTCGGACCTGCTGTTTGTTAGTTCAAGTCCTGCTCTCAGGTGCTCTGTGTCAGCTCCGAGTGACAGGCGATCTGGCGTGCTCTGAAATGAGGGCTATGTGCACGGTTCCTGTGTGCCCAGCCCTGCCGTGGTACCTGCCCAGGGGAGCTCCGTATCCTGGGAGGGGTCTGACCACGAGAGCCCCATGGGCTGCTGGGTAGTTGCACACGTGAGCTCCATAACCTGGGAGTGGCCTGACCATGAGAGCCCCGTGGGCTGCTGGGGACCTGCCCAGGTGAGCCCCATATCCTGGGAGGGGCCTGACCAGGAGAGCCCCATGGGATGCTGGGTAGTTGTGTAGGTGAACTCCATAACCTGGGATTGCCCTGACCACGAGAGCCCCGTGGGCTGCTGGGGACCTGGTAAAGGATGTCAGGACAGTCAGTGAAGCCACCGAGGATATACATCCAGTAGTTCCTAATTCCTACACCCTGCTGGTCATTCTACCATCCACCAGGACATGCTATTCTGAATTAGACTTCAGTGATGCCTTCTTCTGTATTCCATTGGTCCCAGAAAGGCTCTGCTGCCCCAGTAACCAGATTTGGGAATGGAGAAACGCTCCCGCCTTGTGGCCGTTTCCCACAACAGCAGCTTTAAACCCAGTGCTAATGCTCACTAAATATTCACACTCATTGCAGGCCTGTCAATGACACCTGCCCTCAAAAACAATCCTGGGGGGCCTCCCTGGTGGCGCAGTGGTTGAGAGTCCGCCTGCCGATGCAGGGGATACGGGTTCGTGCCCCGGTCTGGGAGGATCCCATATGCCGCGGAGCGGCTGGGCCCGTGAGCCATGGCCGCTGCGCCTGCGCGTCCGGAGCCTGTGCTCCGCAACGGGGGAGGCCACAAGAGTGAGAGGCCCGCATACCGCAAAAAAAAAAAAAAAAAACAAAAACAATCCTGGGGTCGAAAATTGACCCAAAAAGTTCAAAAGAGGGCAACCATCCAAAAACACAATTTCAAGAGGTTAATTGTACTCTCCGTTTTTTTCTGTTTTTCTGTACCAGAAATTTAAAAACGCATGGAAAAATGCTGAACATTAGGAATGATTAAAGATATGCAAATCCAAATTACAAAAACCTATCAGCTCACACAAGTCAGAATGGCCATCAGCAAACATTCTGCAAACAATAAATGCTGAAGGGGTTTTGGAGAAATGCCTACCCTTGGTTCAACGTGGGACATGGTAAGAGCCAGTAATGAAAACAAAAATGAGATGCCTTGTAAAGGTAAATACTGAGCTACCATCCAATCAAGCATACCCACTAATGGGCCTAACGCCTGAGGGGATGAGAATCAAAAAGACACAGGCTGGGCTTCACTGGTGGCACAGTGGTTGAGAGTCTGCCTGCCAATGCAGGGGACACGGGTTCATGCCCCGGTTCGGGAAGACCCCACATGCCGCGGATCGGCTGGTCCCGTGAGCTATGGCTGCTGGGCCTGTGAGTCCGGAGCCTGTGCTCTGCAATGGGAGGGTCCACGGCAGTGAGAGGCCCACGCACCGCAAAAAAAAAAAAAAAAAAAAAGACACAGGCTGGCAATCCTGCACTCCAGCAATATTTTCCATAGCCAAAACTTGGAAGCTATAAAAAGGTCCATCCACAGAGGAATGCACAAAGAAGAAGTGGTCCGTGTACACAATGGAATATGACTCCAATAAAAAAATATAAATTCAATTTATAAAACAAACATAAGTCAGGAGACATCAGCTTTTGGGGGTACATTCCACTCTAATATATAACCGAGGAACACCACTGCCAGGATGGTCTGTTTCCCTAGTTACGAGATTGGGAAAAGCAGAAATGCTGCCACCCTCTGGCCGTTACCTGCAACAGCAGCTTTAAAACCTGTGCTAAGGGTCACTTCATGTGCACCAGTACTGGAGGGCTATAAGTGAAACCTGCCCTCCAAATGTCTTGAGGGCGGTAATGGCCAAAATATTTCTAAATGTCACACATACTTCACGAAAACAATTTGAAGAGGTAAGCTGTACTCACAGTTTGAAGAAAAAGAGGACATGCCAGAAAGCTCAATTTCAAGGGATTATGAGACGCATGCAAATCCAACCACAGAGTGGTATCAGCTCACACTCGTCAGAATAAACATCAGCAAAAATACTACAAACAATAAACGCTGAAGGTGTTGTGGAGAACAGCATAACCTCAACTTTAAGTGGGACGTAACCAGGTAAGAGCCACTAATGAGAACAGAATGGAGGTGCCTCTATAAGGTAAACATTTTGCTACCATATGATCCAGCAGGCCCACTCCTGGGCCTATCACCTAAGAACACAGAATTGGAAAGACACAGGCAGGCAAATGTGCATTGCCGCAGCATTACAATAGCCATGACACGGAAGCAACCAAAAAGTCCATCAACAGATGAGTGGACAAAGAAGAACTGGTACATGTACAGACAGAATATTAGCCAAGGGAAAAATGGACACAATGCCATTTGCAGCACCGTAGATGAGGCTAGAGGTAATCACGTGACTTGTAGTAAGTCAGAAAGAGAAAGATACATATCGTATATCACTTATAGTTTTTACCGAAAAACTGATACCAGTGAGGATACTTCCACAGAGAAGGGCAATCACAGATTCATTAAACAAACTTATGGTTCACCAATGGAAAGGCGTGAGGATTGGATACATTAGGATATTGGGGTTAACAGACATATACAAACACAGGTGAAATATATAATCACCAAACACCTACGGAATACCAAGAGAAGACTACTCAACATTCTTTCATAACGTACATGGGACAAGGATCCCAGGAAGAACACACATATATATATGTGTAAAAGAACCACATGGTGCACACCTACAACAAGCCAAACATTGTAATCAAACTTGCTGTGATAAAACATAAAAATTAAATTAAAAAACGAACAAGAAGTAGTGAGACATACTTAAGGGGCTTTTTCCTGGCACATTCCATTCTAAATTACAGCCTAGAACACGACTTCCATTGAGGCTCTGTTGCCCTAGTAACCAGATTTGGTAAAGGAGAACTGCTGCCACCTTGTGGCCGTTTCACACAACAGCAGCTTTAATCCCAGCGCTCATGGTCAGTTGATATTCAAAATCATTGCAGGACTGTAAATGACACCTGCCCTTAAAACAAATCCTGGGGTCGTATATCGACCAAAAAGTTCAACAGACGTCCATATTTCGAAACGACAGTTTCAAGAGGCATATTTTACGCACATTTGTGTTCTGCTTATTTTTCTTTATTCTTTTTTTGTTAAAAAATGGGAATGGAAAAAGGCAACCCTCAGAGTGGGAGGAAATATTTGCAAACGAATCAATGGACAAAGGTTTAATCTCCAATATATATAAACAGCTCATGCAGCTTAATATTAAAAAGACAAACAACCCAATATAAAAATGGGTAGAAGATCTAAATAGACATTTCTTCAAAGAAGACACAGAGATGGCCAAGACGCACATGAAAAGCTGCTCAACATCCCTAATTAGTAGAGAAATGCAAATCAAAACTTCAAGGAGGTATCACCTCACACCTGTTAGAATGGGCATCATCAGAAAATCTACAAACAACAAATGCTGGGGAGGGTGTGGACAAATGGAACCCTCTTCCACTATTGGTGGAAATGTAAATTGATGCAGTCACTATGGAGAACAGTATGGAGGTTCCTTTAAAAACTAAAAAGAGAATTACCATATGATCCAGCAATCCCACTTCTGGGCATATACCCAGAGAAAACCATAAATCAAAAAGACACATTCACCACAATGTTCATTGCAGCGCTATTTACAATAGCCAAATAATAGAAGCAACCTAAATGCCCACAGACAGACGAATGGATAAAGATGTGGTACATATATAAAATGGAATATTACTCAGCCATACAAAGGAATGAAACTGGGTCATTTGTAGAGACGTCGATGGATCTAGAGACTGTCATACAGAGTGAAGTAAGTCACAAAGAGAAAAACAAATATTGTATATTAATGCATATATGTGGAACCTAGAAAAATGGTACAGATGAACCGGTGTGCAGGGCAGAAATAGAGACACAGAGGTAGAGAACAAACGTATGGACACCAAGGGGGGGAAGCCATGGGGTGGTGATGGTGGGATGAGTTGGGAGCTTGGGATTGACCTGTATACATGTATATGTATAAAACAGATAACTAATAATAATCTGCTGTATAAAAAAACTAAAATTAAATTTCAAAAGTTTAAACAATAAATAAATTTTAAAAATAAAACAGAAAAATGTTCTTCCCTTCACACAGATGTATTTATATGAATGAACTATTTCCATGCTTATATCTATAAGTGCATAAAAGAGGAATAAAATCTACCTTGAACCAAAAAAAGAAAAAAAAAAAACAGAACCCACCAGTTATACAGAGGAAAACCCTATCAGGGCACTTGCTCCAGTGGGAAACAATTCTGAAGTTGGTCAGAGGTGGGGAATCATCTCCCATGCAGCCAGCAGCCCCCCCTCAAGGAGCGTCCTCATTGCAAAGCTGGGGGACCGTGCCGAGGCATCTGTGAGGAAACGTGAGCTGAGTCCCAGGCCAGCTGCTGCTGAACTGTGCCCACCCTTCCCAGGTAAAACACCTCAATATGTACAAGGACTTGAAAGCCTACAGGAAGGGCCGTGGAGCCACACCAGTGACAGCACGCAGGCCGACGTGGGGCCTGCAGGCCAGCCAGGATGGTCCTGGCCCCGGGCGCTCTTCTGGAAGCTTTCCATTTCCCTGCCTGAGATACCCCTCCTGTCCCGGCCCCCACTGCTTTTCTCCTTCCTCACCTCTGCCCGGGGAGAAATTCCAGCGGAAGCTATGGGTGACACATCCTCTTCTTTAGCAGGTGGCAGCCTGGCAACTCCTGCAGAAAGTCCAGCAGAGCCCCACTCACACGGGGCCACCCACAAAGCCGTGGCCCCTCACTCCCTCCCACCAGCACAGCCCCGAGACTGCTGACGGGGCAGAGAATATGGCGTCAGGCACAGCTGCAGGGGCTCTTGCTGCCTGGAGTGGTGTTTATATTGACCTCAAGCCAGGCACCCCTGGGAAGCGCTGGCCGGCAGGGTCAGGCTGCCCAGGTCAGCCAATCCTCACCCCTCAGGGGCTCACATTGCAGAAAACAGACCTCGCTGAACCGGACAGGTCCTGAGACTCAGGAGAGACAAGGGCCTGCAGCTCCGGCTTGTTTTCTAATCAGTTTATCTGGCTCGTGAGTGGGAGACAACTTCAAGAAGACCCTCTCCTAATGAGAGGAACCCAGGAGTCAGGGAGAGGAGGGGTGATGGGTGGAGACAGAGGCCTGGTGCCCCGGCTGCAGTGGAAGTCTCTGGAAGACCAGGCAGAGGGAGGCCGCACAGAGTGATGCCCAGGGTCACAGACCTTTCGGAGCTGCTGTTTGTTAGTTCAAGTCCTGCTCTCAGGTGCTCTGTGTCAGCTCCGATTGACAGGCGATCTGGCGTGCTCTGAAATGAGGGCTATGTGCACGGTTCCTGTGTGACTAGCCCTGCCGTGGTACCTGCCCAGGGGAGCTCCGTATCCTGGGAGGGGTCTGACCACGAGAGCCCCATGGGCTGCTGGGTAGTTGCACACGTGAGCTCCATAACCTGGGAGTGGCCTGACCATGAGAGCTCCGTGGGCTGCTGGGGACCTGCCCAGGTGAGCCCCATATCCTGGGAGGGGCCTGACCAGGAGAGCCCCATGGGCTGCTGGGTAGTTGCGCAGGTGAGCTCCATAACCTGGGATTGCCCTGACCACGAGAGCCCCGTGGGCTGCTGGGGACCTGGTAAAGGATGTCAGGACAGTCAGTGAAGCCACCGAGGATATACATCCAGTAGTTCCTAATTCCTACACCCTGCTGGTCATTCTACCATCCACCAGGACAGGCTATTCTGAATTAGACTTCAGTGATGCCTTCTTCTGTATTCCATTGGTCCCAGAAAGGCTCTGCTGCCCTAGTAACCAGGTTTGGGAATGGAGAAATGCTGCCGCCTTGTGGCCGTTTCCCACAACAGCAGTTTTAAACCCAGTGCTAATGCTCACTAAATATTCACACTCATTGCAGGCCTGTGAATGACACCTGCCCTCAAAAACAATCCTGGGGTCGAAAATTGACCCAAAACATTCAAAAGAGGGCAACCATCCAAGAACACAATTTCAAGAGGTTAATTGTACTCTCCGTTTTTTTCTGTTTTTCTGTACCAGAAATTTAAAAACGCATGGAAAAATGCTGAACATTAGGAATGATTAAAGATATGCAAATCCAAATTACAAAAACCTATCAGCTCACACAAGTCAGAATGGCCATCAGCAAACATTCTGCAAACAATAAATGCTGAAGGGGTTTTGGAGAAATGCCTACCCTTGGTTCAACGTGGGACATGGTAAGAGCCAGTAATGAAAACAAAAATGAGATGCCTTGAAAAGGTAAATATTGAGCTAGCATCCAATCAAGCATACCCACTACTGGGCCTAACGCCTGAGGGGATGAGAATCAAAAAGACACAGGCTGGGCTTCACTGGTGGCACAGTGGTTGAGAGTCTGCCTGCCAATGCAGGGGACACGGGTTCATGCCCCGGTTCGGGAAGATCCCACATGCCGCGGAGCGGCTGGTCCCGTGAGCTATGGCTGCTGGGCCTGCGCGTCCGGAGTCTGTGCTCTGCAATGGGAGGGTCCACGGCAGTGAGAGGCCCACGTACCGCAAAAAAAAAAAAAAAAAGACACAGGCTGGCAATCCTGAACTCCAGCAATATTTACCACAGCCAACACTTGGAAGCTATAAAAAGGTCCATCCACAGAGGAATGCACAAAGAAGAAGTGGTCCGTATACACAATGGAATATGACTCCAATAAAAAAATATAAATTCAATTTATAAAACAAACATAAGTCAGGAGACATCAGCTTTTGGGGGCACATTCCACTCTAATATATAACCGAGGAACACCACTGCCAGGATGGTCTGTTTCCCTAGTTACCAGATTGGGAAAAGCAGAAATGCTGCCGCCCTCTGGCCGTTACCTGCAACAGCAGCTTTAAAACCTGTGCTAAGGGTCACTTCACATGCACCAGTACTGGAGGGCTGTAAATGAAACCTGCCCTCCAAATGTCTTGAGGGCGGTAATGGCCAAAATATTTCTAAATATCACACATTCTTCACGAAAACAATTTGAAGAGGTAAGCTGTACTCAGTTTGAAGAAAAAAAGGACATGCCAGAAAGCTCAATTTCAAGGGATTATGAGACGCATGCAAATCCAACCACAAAGTGGTATCAGCTCACACTCGTCAGAATAAACATCAGCAAAAATACTACAAACAATAAACGCTGAAGGTGTTGTGGAGAAGAGCATAACCTCAACTTTAAGTGGGACGTAACCTGGTAAGAGCCACTAATGAGAACAGAATGGAGGTGCCTCTATAAGGTAAACATTTTGCTACCATATGATCCAGCAGGCCCACTCCTGGGCCTATCACCTAAGAACACAGAATTGGAAAGACACAGGCAGGCAAATGTGCATTGCCGCAGCATTACAATAGCCATGACACGGAAGCAACCAAAAAGTCCATCGACAGATGAGTGGACAAAGAAGAACTGCTACATGTACAGACAGAATATTAGCCAAGGATAAAATGGACACAGTGCCATTTGCAGCACCGTAGATGAGGCTAGAGGTAATCACGGGACTTGTAGTAAGTCAGAAAGAGAAAGACACATATCGTATGATATCACTTATAGTTGTTACCGAAAAACTGATACCAGTGAGGATACTTCCACAGAGAAGGGCAATCACAGATTCATTAAACAAACTTATTGTTCACCAATGGAAAGGCGTGAGGATTGGATACATTAGGATATTGGGGTTAACAGACATATACAAACACAGGTGAAATATATAATCACCAAACACCTACGGAATACCAAGAGAAGACTACTCAACATTCTGTCATGACGTACATGGGAAAAGGATCCCAGGAAGAACACACATATGTATATGTGTAAAAGAACCACATGGTGCACACCTACAACAAGCCAAACATTGTAATCAAACTTGCTGTGATAAAACATAAAAATTAAATTAAAAAAACGGACAAGAAGTAGTGAGACAAACTTAAGGGGCTTTTTCCTGGCACATTCCATTCTAAATTACAGCCTAGAACACGACTGCCATTGAGGCTCTGTTGCCCTAGTAACCAGATTTGGTAAAGGAGAACTGCTGCCACCTTGTGGCCGTTTCACACAACAGCAGCTTTATTGCCAACGTTACTGGTCAGTTGATATTCAAAATCATTGCAGGCCTGTAAATGACACCTGCCCTGAAAACAAATCCTGGGGTCGTATATCGACCAAAAAGTTCAACAGACGTCCATATTTCGAAACGACAGTTTCAAGAGGCATATTTTACGCACATTTGTGTTCTGCTTCTTTTTCTTTATTTTTTTTTTTTGTTAAAAAACGGGAATGGAAAAAGGCAACCCTCAGAGTGGGAGGAAATATTTGCCAACGAATCAATGGACAAATGTTTAATCTCCCATATATATAAACAGCTCATGCACCTTAATATTAAAAAGACAAACAACCCAATATAAAAATGGGTAGAAGATCTAAATAGACATTTCTTCAAAGAAGACACAGAGATGGCCAAGACGCACATGTAAAGCTGCTCAACATCCCTAATTAGTAGAGAAATGCAAATCAAAACTTCAAGGAGGTATCACCTCACACCTGTTAGAATGGGCATCATCAGAAAATCTACAAACAACAAATGCTGGGGAGGGTGTGGACAAATGGAACCCTCTTCCACTATTGGTGGGAATGTAAATTGATGCAGTCACTATGGAGAACAGTATGGAGGTTCCTTAAAAAGCTAAAAATAGAATTACCGTATGATCCAGCAATCCCACTTCTGGGCATATGCCCAGAGAAAACCATAAATCAAAAAGACACATTCACCACAATGTTCATTGCAGCGCTATTTACAAGAGCCAGGTAATGGAAGCAACCTAAAGGCCCACAGACAGACGAATGGATAAAGATGTGGTACATATATAAAATGGAATATTACTCAGCCATACAAAGGAATGAAGCTGGGTCATTTGTAGAGACGTCGATGGATCTAGAGACTGTCATACAGAGTGAAGTAAGTCACAAAGAGAAAAATAAATTTTGTATATTAATGCATATATGTGGAACCTAGAAAAATGGTACAGATGAACCGGTTTGCAGGGCAGAAATAGAGACACAGAGGTAGAGAACAAACGTATGTACACCAAGGGTGGGAAGCCATGGGGTGGTGGTGGTGGGATGAGTTGGGAGATTGGGATTGACCTGTATACATGTATATGTATAAAATAGATAACTAATAATAACCTGCTGTATAAAAAATAAATAAAATTAAATTTCAGAACTTTAAAAAATAAATAAAATTTAAAGATAAAACAGAAAAAAGTTCTTCCCTTCACACAGACGTATTTATATGAATGAATTATTTCCATGCTTATATCTATAAGTGCATAAAAGAGGAATAAAATCTACCTTGAACCAAAAAAGAAAAAAAAAACAGAACCCACCAGTTATACAGAGGAAAACCCTATCAGGGCACTTGCTCCAGTGGGAAACAATTCTGAAGTTGGTCAGAGGTGGGGAATCATCTCCCATGCAGCCAGCAGCCCCCCCTCAAGGAGCGTCCTCATTGCAAAGCTGGGGGACCGTGCCGAGGCATCTGTGAGGAAACGTGAGCTGAGTCCCAGGCCAGCTGCTGCTGAACTGTGCCCACCCTTCCCAGGTAAAACACCTCAATATGTACAAGGACTTGAAAGCCTACAGGAAGGGCCGTGGAGCCACACCAGCGACAGCACGCAGGCCGACTTGGGGCCTGCAGGCCAGCCAGGATGGTCCTGGCCCCGGGCGCTCTTCTGGAAGCTTTCCATTTCCCTGCCTGAGATACCCCTCCTGTCCCGGCCCCCACTGCTTTTCTCCTTCCACACCTCTGCCCGGGGAGAAATTCCAGCGGAAGCTATGGGTGACACATCCTCTTCTTTAGCAGGTGGCAGCCTGGCAACTCCTGCAGAAAGTCCAGCAGAGCCCCACTCACACGGGGCCACCCACAAAGCCGTGGCCCCTCACTCCCTCCCACCAGCACAGCCCCGAGACTGCTGACGGGGCAGAGAATATGGCGTCAGGCACAGCTGCAGGGGCTCTTGCTGCCTGGAGTGGTGTTTATATTGACCTCAAGCCAGGCACCCCTGGGGAGCGCGGGCCGGCAGGGTCAGGCTGCCCAGGTCAGCCAATCCTCACCCCTCAGGGGCTCACATTGCAGAAAACAGACCTCGCTGAACCGGACAGGTCCTGAGACTCAGGAGAGACAAGGGCCTGCAGCTCCGGCTTGTTTTCTAATCAGTTTATCTGGCTCGTGAGTGGGAGACAACTTCAAGAAGACCCTCTCCTAATGAGAGGAACCCAGGAGTCAGGGAGAGGAGGGGTGATGGGTGGAGACAGAGGCCTGGTGCCCCGGCTGCAGTGGAAGTCTCTGGAAGACCAGGCAGAGGGAGGCCGCACAGAGTGATGCCCAGGGTCACAGACCTGTCGGACCTGCTGTTTGTTAGTTCAAGTCCTGCTCTCAGGTGCTCTGTGTCAGCTCCGAGTGACAGGCGATCTGGCGTGCTCTGAAATGAGGGCTATGTGCACGGTTCCTGTGTGCCCAGCCCTGCCGTGGTACCTGCCCAGGGGAGCTCCGTATCCTGGGAGGGGTCTGACCACGAGAGCCCCATGGGCTGCTGGGTAGTTGCACACGTGAGCTCCATAACCTGGGAGTGGCCTGACCATGAGAGCCCCGTGGGCTGCTGGGGACCTGCCCAGGTGAGCCCCATATCCTGGGAGGGGCCTGACCAGGAGAGCCCCATGGGCTGCTGGGTAGTTGCGCAGGTGAGCTCCATAACCTGGGATTGCCCTGACCACGAGAGCCCCGTGGGCTGCTGGGGACCTGGTAAAGGATGTCAGGACAGTCAGTGAAGCCACCGAGGATATACATCCAGTAGTTCCTAATTCCTACACCCTGCTGCTCATTCTACCATCCTCCAGGACATGGTATTCTGTATTAGACCTCAATGATGCCTTCTTCTGTATTCCATTCGTCCCAGAGTCACAAGAAGTTTTGGCTTGTGAATGGCAGAACTCAACGTACAACAAAAACAATAATCCTGGGCCGTCCTGCCTCAAGGGTTCAAAAATTCCCACACCATCTTTGGGGAAACGTTATCTAAAGTCCTAAAAGTTCTACCTCTGGAAAAGGGAACCCTCCTTCATTATGCAGATGACATTCTGATCGCCAGCCCTTCTAAGGAGGCCTCTGAACTACCTAGCCAATAAAGGATAGAATGTGTCCAGTAAAAGGGCTCAAATATCACTGACTAATGTGATCAGCCTGGGCTTCATTCTCACGGAAAGGCGGACAAACCCATCCCAGGAAAGTGAAGAAGGCATTTGCAGCCTTACCCCTTCGAAAACTAGAAGACGGTTTCCAGGTCCCTGGGGAGGTTGGTGTTTGCTGCATCTGGATCCCTAACTACAGTCTAATATCTGGGTCTCTATAGGAAACACTGAAAGGAAAAGATGATGATCCTTTTGAATAGAATCCAGAAGCGGCCTTTCAAGAATGGAAAGAGCAGTCAATTCAGACCCTTGCCCTGGAACTCCCTAATTTAGCTAAATCCTTTGACCTTTACATTCCCGGTCAAAGGTGAGTCGCTCTTGGAGTATTAGTGCAAAAACTGGGACCACTTGAAATGGAAAAACGCAAGAGTGCCCTCCAGGTAGGATAAGCTATGGTCACCAAGGGCTTGGCCTGCCGCCCCATCCGGCCAGGATACTGTGGGTATCTAAAAACCTGGAAATGAGCAGCCCACAAGGCCAGCTCCCTCCTAAGGGAAAAGGACCCCACGTGGTGATCCTAACCTCCCACCATGCCCTGAAGTTGCAGGGGTCGCTCCATGGGCACACAGACCTCGAGAGAAAAGGCCCTCCAACTCCAACCTCCAGAGAGACAACTGGGGGCAACAGGCTCCCATGACGACTCGTGTGACCATCAGTTGACCTGGAGCTTCTCTCAGAAAACAACAAGAGTGTGCTCCAAAAGAGCAGACTACAGCTTGCAGGACTTACTGCACCCAGAGGGGAGCTAATAAGCTTGACGGGGGAACCATATATCACACTGTCACCATAGAAAAGCCTACAGACACGGTGGTGACGGCAGCCAGTAAGACCGGCTGGACTCCTGGCTAATTCAAAAGACCGTTGACTCAGTGGCCGCCATGGTCCTGGATCACCACTGACCTTGGACTGTCTGGGAGTTGAGCGGGCAGGGCTCTGACACCTGGTGCTGTTTGTACGTTAATTCAGGGGCCTAACCAAACAAAGTGCAGACTACTGGTCAGAGCATCTAGGCTGGCAGAAACTGTCAGCCTAAGGTAGCCAAACAAATGTGGGGCGGGGTAAAACCGCCCCCCCAGCGATTCTGTGTATCTCTTTCATGGACCCTTAAAGGTCATTAGAATCTATAACACTTCCAATGCTGGTGCTCAGGTGGACGAGCAGTGAGGCAGGAGGCCTGGGGACAATCAACCTCACCTGGAGGCTGCTGGGGAGCAGTTCTGCCCCTCCCCCCTGGTAATGAGGCCTCCCAACTCAGCACGAAGCAGTTACAAAAGAAGGGTCTGCACCCTCAGCACCCCAAGAATGAGGAACGGGACAAAAGGTGAAGGAGGGTTTTGTCACCAGCAAAGCCCATGAAAAATACCTGGGAGATAAAAATAGAATCTGGGCAATAAAATAAAGTCTAACCATTTTTTCCTTTGTGCTTTGTCTAATTTCACGTGCTCCTAGGGTTCCGCATGCAGAGGTCCCACACCCGGCACTTCAGACCCGATTTCCTAGTGCAGAGTGGCTGGGTCGACACCTCAGCTCACGGGGCCCCATGCAGACTCCGCGACATAGAGCCTGAACTGCAGCCAACCGGGCCCTCGAGAGCTCCGTCCCCTCCCTCCTGCTGACGCTGCTGGGATCCCTACACAGCAGCCCCGCCCACAGCCCGCGGGGGAGCGCACGCTATCACCTCTCCATCCTCTGATCAAAATATAAAGTTTCCTTCGCTTCTGAACCAAACTCAGTCTCGGTCTGTTGGCTCCAATGACACTGGGCAGGGGGACCCTTGTTGGGGCCCACTCTGGAGGATCAGTAACAGAAATTGAGAACATTGTAACTTCAATGAACAGATGTGTGAGTCAAGCTGTAATTAACATAGAGCAGTGTATAAGGCTCGGGTAAAATAAGATGTTTCTAACACTTCCATTTGATATTTCCATCACTTTATTATAAGCAAGTTCAGTGAAGAGGTTTGTCTTATTTGTCAGGTCAACATTAGAGAAATGAAGTGATTTCTTTCCAAGGATGTACATCTAATAATTTTGGCTGAAGCTTCAATATTGGTTTGAATGCTTTTCCATTGAAAATGATACCTCTCTTACAGCTCCCCCATTTCTGAGAAGTATAACATCTTATAATTTATTATTACCAAAGGGGAAAGGTGGGAGGAGGGATAAATTAACAGGTTGGGATTAACACATACACACTGCTATGTATAAAATAGATCATCAACAAGGAACTACTGTATAGCACAGGGAACTACACTCAATATTTTGCAATAACCTATAAGGGGAAATAATCTGAAAAAGAATAGATATTTTTATCAACATCATCTATCAATGACAGATAAAATGTAACCTAAGGGAAGCGGATGGTGAGCACTTCTGACGCTGAAGACTTCAATCATCTAAAGTTCGGACTCTGCCTACTTCCCAAGGCCCTTAATGAACATAAGTGTAGCCGTAGCTTAAAAATTCGCCAGTTTGGGGTTCAGGGAGACACTGATTTGGTAAAATCCCTGGTGTTCTCCTTACATGCACGGGACCCTTCCCACAGCTAAAACATGCCTGTCACACCCAGAGGATGGTACACCGTTTGATCGGGAAGAGTTTGGAAAAGGCATCTCATCTCCTCATCTCTTGGTGCTCGGGTCCACTCCTCCAGCGTCTTTCCTAACAATCTCCCCACTTGGGGATGTCAGCATCGTCAACATCATGTTGCTCACAGTTTGGAATTTGTCCAGAGGAAGAAGCGGAAGGATGAGAAACAATGAGAGACAAGTCCTAGGTCTTCGGACAGGCACATGTCACTCTAATTTCCAATCAGGAAGACGAATTGACCAAAGACTAGGATTGCCCATGGAAACAGAATAGGGCTTGAGGAAAGCCCGCTGTTTTGTGGCCAGTGCCCAAAAACACAAGTTGAAAAATGGAACTCAGGGGCACTAAAATTCACGAAACTGCAGAGTTGAAAATACCTATCGTCGAAAAATGTCTTGAGGTAAGTCACCGAAAAGGACTTGTAAGCAAGGGAGAATGGCAGGAAGGGGATTTGAAGAGGTAGAAAGGACTCGCCATTAAAGCACAAGAAAAGGGGCTGAACATCGCCAATGAGGCAGTTGGCCAAAAAGGGCGTGTGCATTTTTTCTGAATATATTCAAGAAAAGGGCATACACCCGTTTTAGCCAACCAAACAGGTGGGCGCTGGAAATCAATACGACAAAAGGTGTCACTTCGCATCAGTCAGAAGAGCCATCCTCATAAAGTGTAAACACCAGAAGTGCAGGACAGGGTGAGGAGAAAAGGGAGCCCTGTGAGGCTGATAGTGGAAATGTAAATTGCCAACGGCCACTCTGGAGAAGTGTATTGTGTTTACTAAAACATCTAAAAAATGAGCTACAGAGCATAGCGCACTTCCACTCATGGGCGTATATCTCGGGAAAAACAAAAATCAGCAGGACACAGCCACCCCAACGTTTACTGCCTCTCTGTTTAAAAGAGCCTCAACTTGGATATAACCTAAATGTCCCTGGAAGGAAAAAAATGGATAAAAGAGATGTGGTACTTATGTAGAGTGGAATATTACTCAGCCCGGAAATCAATGAAATCAGGCCAGTGGCAACAACTCCAAAGGAGTTACGTACGATCGTGCTAAGTGACATAAGTCAAAAAGAAAAAGACACATATCATAACATATCACTTAAAGGTGGAATGAAAAATGGCTACACATAAAATGAATTACAAAAGAGAAACATAGTCAAATATGTAGAAAACACACATAAGGCTGCTAAACGGGAAAGGTGGGGAGGGGTGAGGCATTATCCAGGAGGTTGAAATTACAAAGATACCATTCCAAATACCAAATTGATAATCGACAAGGACTACACGGTACCTCAGAGGACTGCACTCAGCACACTCAAGTCACCAGAAAAGAATATATACGACTGGTAAGAATCTGAAAAAGAATTTATTGATGTCTCTCTGTACGTGAATCAAGTGGTTGTATAGAAGCAAGAAACAGACCATTGAAAATCAGCTACAACCAATTTAATAATAAATTTTAAAAAATAAAAGACAATGAGACACAAAAATTCTTAAAACTTTTGCATGGGGGCCGCGATGCAACATGCATTGAACACATCTAGACCCACAGCAGGATGAGACATAAGGCTGGAAACTGTTTGCACTAAGAGAACTAGTGAGGTTGGGTGAGGAAATGCAGACACTTTAAAGTAATACAGCCTGGTACCCATTCCATGGGTCCCAAATCTGCAGGTTCAAGGGAATCTTCCTACAGCTAAAACATGCATGGGAAACCCAGAGGACTGTACACCATGTGAACGGGAAAGGCGTCTGAAATACACCTCATTTTTCATCCCCTGCTGCTCGGGTTCGCCATTCCAGACACTTTACTAACAATCTCCCCACTTGGAGATTCAGGGCCTTTAACCTCCTGTTTCGCACAGTTTGCAATTTGTGCAGAGGATGAACGGGAAGAGGGGGAACCACAGAGAGACTAGTTGTAGGTGCTTCGACAGGCACATGTCAATCTAATTTCCCATCGGGTACAAGAACTAACCAAAGTCTCAAACTGCTGCCCCAGAAACAGAATAGGGCCTGTAGCAATCCTGTGGGTTTTTGGCCAGCTCACAAAAAAGAGAGTTGAAAGATGGAGCTAGAGCCAGCGCAATTCACAAACCTGCAGAGTGAGAAAGGACAACTATCGTCCAAAAATCTGTTGAGGGAAGGCAACGAGGAGGACTTGAAACCGAGGCAGAATTGCAGGAAACAGATTTCAGGAGGCAGATTGGAATCACCGTAAAAGCACAAGAAAAGCAGCAGAACTTCGACAATGATGCAGTTGGCCAAAAAGCAAGTGGGCAATGCAAATCAGCACTACAAAGAAGTCTAATTTCCCACCGGTCAAAAGGGCCATCGGAAAAAAGTGTTAAAACCAGAAAGTCACGAAAGGCCATTGAGAACAGGGAGCTTTTTTTTTGCTGATGGGCAGGATGAAAATTGCAAAAAGCCACTCTGGAGAAGTGCATGGTGTTTCCTAAAACATCTACAATCCAGAGCTACAGAGCATAGGGCACTTCCACTCATAGGCGTATATCGGGAAAACTAAAAATCAACAAGACACAGCCACCCCAAAATTTAAGATTGCTCTGTATACAAGAACCTCTATTTCTGTACACCGTAAATAGCCCAGGAAAGAGAAAAATGGATAAACAAGTTGTGGTAGTTTTGTACAATGGAATATCACTCAGCCATGAAATCAATGTCATAAGGCCAGTAGCAGCATAATAAGTGGATTTAAGTACGATGATTGTAAGGGAAATAAGTCACACCGAAAAAGAAACCTATCATAACATATCACTTTCACAGTGAACGTAAACATGGGTACACATGAGTTGAATTACACAGCAGAACACAGTCTTATATTTAGAAAACACACTTATGCCTGCTTAAGGGGAAAGCTGAGGTGGGGTTATGCATAAAACCAGAGTTTGATGTTAGCACAGGTACCGTTCCATAAACCATATATGGAATAGACAAGACCTGCACCTTGCTCTGTGAACTGGACACAACACCCCCATTCACCGCAGAGGAATATATCTGACTAGAAAGAATCTTAAAACCTATGTGTTGATATGTCTTCGTAAGGGAATCAAGCGTGTCTAGACCAGCATAAACATGGTAGTTTAAATCAGCTCAATCCCATTTTAAAAACAACTTTCAAAAAAAAAAAACATAAAAACGGCAAAATCCTTACAAAATTCGTTCAGGGGCTCTGATGCAACCTGGACTGACCCCATCAAAACCCAGAGCTGGAGGAGACATAAGGCTGGACACTTGGGGCTGAGAGGATTGGTGAGGTCGGGTGAGCAAATGCAGACCCTTTAAAGCAATAATCGTGCCACCCATTCCATGGGTCCCAACTCTCCAGGTTTAAGGGAATCTTACTACAGCTAAAACATGCATGGGAAACCCAGAGGATGGGACACCGTGTGATCGGGAAAGGTTTCTAAAACTCACCTCATCTGTCCTCTCCTGGTGCTCGGATTCGCCATTCCAGCTGCTTTACTATCAATATCCCCACTTGCAGAGTCAGTGCCCTTAACCTCCTGTTTCACACAGTGTGCAATCTGTGCCGAGGATGAAAGGGAAGAGGGGGAACCAATGAGAGACTAGCTGTAGGCATTTGGACGGGCACATGTCACTCTCATTTCCCGTCAGGATGAAGAGCTAATCAATGGGTCAGCCTGCCGCCCCGGAACCACAATAGGGCCTGAAGCAATCCTGCGGATTTGCGGGCAGCTCACAAAAGTGCCAGTTGAAAAATGGAGCTCAGAGGCACAGCAATTCACAAACCTGCAGAGTTTTACAGGACAACTATCGTCCACAAATCTGTTGAGGGAAGGCAAAGAGAAGGAGTTGAAAGCGAGGCAGAATTGCAGGAAACATATTTCACGAGGTAGATTGGAATCGCCTTGAAAGCACATGAAAAGCGGCAGAAGTTGGACAATGATGCACTTGGCCTAAAAGGGCGTATGCGTTTTTACCTGAATATATATATTCTGAGTCTAAGTGAAGCAAGTCACACAGAAAAAGAAACTAACCATAAGTTATCACTTATATAGGGAATGTAAATATAGCTACACATGAACTGACTTACAAAACAGATCAGAGTCACACATTTAGAAAACACTCTTATGCCTGCTTAAGGGGAAAGGTGAGGTGGGCTGATGCATAAAACCAGAGTTTGAAATTAGCACAGATACCGTTCCATAAACCAAACATGTAATAGTGAAGACCTACTCATTGCTCAATGAACTGGACTTAACACACCCTTTTCACAGTAGAAGAATATATGTGACTATTAAGAATCTTAAAAAGTATTTATTGATATCTGTCTGTAAGTGAATCAAGTGGGTGTAAAGCGGCATAAACTCAGCAGCGGAAATCAGCTAAACCCCATCATAAAAATATATGTATTCAGGAAGAACATATGCACCCTTTTTGGCCATCCAAACAAGCACGAATTGCAAATCAGCACTCCAAAGAAGTCTCACTTCGCATTTGTCAAAAGGGCCATCCTGGAAAAGTGGAAAACCAGAAATGCAGCACAGGCCATGGAGGAAAGGAAGCCTTGTTATGCTGATGCTTCATCATCTGATGCTGTAAGTATTCAAGGCCACTCTGGAGAAGTGCATGTTGTTTCCTAAAACATCTAAAATACAGAGCTACAGAGCATACGCCACTTCCACTCTTGGGCGTATATCCTGGGAAAACAAAAAATCGACAGGACACAGGCTCCCCTACGTTTAGTGCTGCTCTGTTTAGAAATGCCTCGACTTGGGTACAACTTATATATCCTTGGAAGTAAAAAATGCATAAAGAAGATGTGGTACTTATGTACAATGGAATATTACTGAGCAACTATTCAGTGAAATAATGCCAGTTGCAGCAACTCGTGGAGTCTGAGGTACGACCATTCTAAGTGACATAAGTCAGACGTAAAAAGAGACTTATCATAAGGTATCGCTTATAGATGGTATCTAAAAATGGCTACACATGCACTCAATTAGAAAACAGAAACAGAGTCACACATTTAGAAAACACACTTATGGCTGCTAAAGGAGAATTTTGGGGTGGGGTGATGCATAAACCAGGAGGTTGGAATTAGCATAGATACGGTTCCATAACCAAAATAGGTAATCGACAGGACCGACTCTATAGCTCAAACAGCTGGACTCAGCACACTGTTGTCACCGGAAAAGGATATATAAGACTAGTAAGAATCTGTAAAATAATTTATTGATGTCTCTCTTTAAGTGAATCAAGTGGATAGATGTAGAGCAGGAAGAAAGACAGTATTGAAAATCAGCTATGCCCCCTTATAAAATTAAATAACAAGAACAAAAAAAGACAGTGAGAGAGAAATTCTTACAAAATTTGTTCAAGGGCTGTGATGCAACCTGCACTGAACACGTCTAGACACACAGCTAGATGGGACCTGAGGCTCTACACTCGTGGGTCTGAGAGGCTTGGTGAGGATGGGACAGCAAATGCAGCAATCTTTGAGTAATACTGCCTGGCCCCCATTCCATGGGTCCCATATCTCCAGGTGCAGGGGTCCCTTCCTACAGCTAAAACATGAATGGGACATCCAGAGGATGGTACATCATCTGTTCGGGAAGAGTTTGGGAAAGTCACCTCATCTCCACTTCTCCTGGTATTCGGGTTCCCAAGCTCCTTTCCTTAGCGTCTCCCCACTTTGGGAAGGCAGCACACTCAACAGCCGGTTTTGCACAGCTTGGAATTTTCCGCGTGAAGAAGGGGAATGGGGGTTGGAATGAGACACAAGCCCTAGATGTTTGGACAGGCATATGCCACTCTAGTTTCCTAATCTGGAAGAAGAATTTCCCTATCCTTCAGGTGCCCCAGTAACCGGAATGGGTCTCTAGAAATCCTGCCCCTTTTTGGCTGCTTCCCTATACAACAAGTTGAAAACTGGTGCTCAGGGGCACTGCAATTCACAAACATGCAGGGTTGTAATTGACACCTCTAATGGAGTCGTTTCTTGGGCCAAGTATTCGTAAAGGCCTTGTAAGCAAGGCAGAATTGCAGAAAAGGGATTTCAAGAGGTAGTTTGCACTCGCCATTCAAGCTCATGCAAAGCTGCTGAACGTCGCCAATGATGCAGTTTGCCAAAAAGGCCGTATGTGTTATTCCTTAATATATTCAGGAGAAACCCTTACTCCATTTTTGGCCAACAAAACAGGCGGGCAATGTAAATTAATACTACAAAGAGGTATCACTCCACACCATTCAGAATGGCCAAGCTCACAAAGTGTAAAACCTGAAATGCAGGACAGGGCGTGGAGAAAAGGGAACCCTGACAAGCTGATGGTGGGAAAGTAAATTGCTAACAGCCACTGTGGACAAGTGGGTGGTGATTCCTTAAAAATCTAAAAAACAGTGCTTCAGAGCATATGGCGCTTCCACTCCTGGGCCTGTATCTTGGAAAAAACATAAATTGACAGGACCCAGGCACTCCAAAATTTATGCAGCCCTGTTTACAAGAGCCTCTACTTGGAAGCTACCTAAACGTCCTTGGAAGGAAGACTGGATAAAGAAATTATGGTAGATATGTACAATGGAATATTACTCAGCCATGAAATGAATGGAATAAGGCCATTTGCAGCCACTCAGAAGGACACAGATAGATTCATACAAAGCGGCATAAATCAGACAATGATAAATATCATATGATATTACTTATCGGTGGAATCTAACAACTGATACAAAGGTACTATCTTACAACAGAGAAACAGAGTCCCAGACTTAGAACACAAACTTATGGTTACCAAACTGGAAAGGTGTGTTGGAGGCATAAACCATGAGGTTGGAGTTAGTATATACATATTTACAGAGAGAAAACCTGTCATCAACACGGACCTGCTGTAGAGCACTTGGAACTCTTCTCAACACCCTTTAGTAACCTCAATGGGGAAATAATTCCAAAAAGAATATCGAGTCATCTCTGTGTCAATGAATCAGGTGGGTGTATATCACAAACGAACACAGCATGGTAAATCAACTAGCCTGCGTTATAAATGTAAAGTTAAATGACAGAAAAGGAAACTGATCACTAAATTCGTTTAGTTGTGGTGAACGTGCTAGTGTCACAGCCCTGGACACAGACCCAATTTGGTCCCAAGGCTGGACTGTTGTGGGCCTGAGGACTTCGGGAGGATATGCCAGCTAATTCGACCCCTTGAACATGTAGTACCTGGTCCCCTCTGCATGGGATCACAATCTCCAAGTGTACCCTCATACTACTAAACCAACCGTCTGACACCCAAAGGATAGTGGACTCTCTGGGCTGGATGACATTTGGAAAATCACCTGGTCTCAACATATCCTGGTGTTTGGGTTCCGACCTCCCGACTCCTTCGTTAGGGTCATCCCACTCTACAAGACAGCACCCTCAACAGGTGATTTGGCAGGGGTTTATACTTGTTTGGGGGATGAAGGGTAAGGGGGAAGAGGGAATGGGATAGAAGCCCTTACATGTTTGGTCAGGCACATTCCACTCTAATTTAAAACCCAGGAACAGGACTTTCCCTACATCTAAGGTTGTGTCAGTAACCAGAGAGGGACGGTAGAAATCCTGCTGCCTTCTGTTTCCCATAACAACAATTCTAAAACTGGACCTTATAGGCACTTCATATTCACAATGCCTGGGGAGCTGTAAATGACAACAGCCCTCAAAAAATGTCTTGGGGTAGGTAATCGAAATAGACTTCAAAACAAGGCAATCTTTCAATAACCCTTTTTGAAGGGGGAAATTTGACTCACACTGTTCAAAAAAAACGCACATATGAAGATGCTCACCATTGCTTTATGTTAGACAAATGCAAAGCAGATGTACAAAGAAGTATCACCTGGAACCACTCAGAATAGCCATCCTCACAATGTCTAGAAACAGGAAATGCTTCAGAGGGTGTGGAAAAAAGAGAAACCTACTACTTATTTTTTTTTAATCTGCATTGGATCCTCGTTGCTGCGTGCAGCTTTTCTATAGCTACAGAAAGGGGGGGCTACTCATCGTTGTGGTATGCAGCCTTCTGTTTGCGGTGGCTTCTCTTGTTGTGGAGCACAGGCTCTAGGCACACAGGCTTCAGTAGCTGTGGCATGTGAGCTCAGTAGTTTTGGCTCATGGGCTCTAGAGCGCAGACTCAGTAGTTGTGGCCCATGGGCTTAGTTGCTCTGTGGCATGTGGGATCTTCCTGGGCCAGGGCTCGAACCTGTGTCCCCTGAACTGGCAGGCGGATTCTTACCCACTGCGCCACCAATACTACGTTACTGGTGGCAGTGCCAATTGGTAACAGCCACTATGGAGCACAGAATGGAGGTTACCAGAGTAAGGGGAGGCGGGAGGGATAAACTGGAAATTGGGAATGACATATACACACCACTATGTATAAAAGAGATAACAAATAAGGGCCTACTGTATAGCACAGGGAACTCTACTCAATACTCTGTAATGACCTGTATGGGAAAGGAATCCACAAAGGATTGGATATATGTATAACTGCTTCACTCTGCTGTGCAGCAGAAAGTAACACAACATTGTAAATCAACTATACTCCAAAAAACTGAAATTGAAATGAAATGAAATGAGATGAAATGAAATAAAATAGAGCTACCAGATGATCCAGCAAGTTCACTCCTGTGCGCATATCTGGAGGAAAGCATAAATCGAAAAGACACATCTTCCCCAATGTTCACCGCAACACTCTTTACAATAGCGAAGACATGGAAGCAACCAAAATGTCCATCAACATATGAATATAGGTAAAGAATATGTGATACATATATATAACGAATATGACTCAGCCATAAAATAGAGGAAAATAATGCCAATTTCAGTAACATGGATGGACCTAGAGATGATTGTACTAAGTGAAGAAAGTCAGACACAGTAAGACAAATATTGTATGATATCACTTCTAGGTGGAACCTAAAAATTGATACAAATGAACTAACTTACAAAACAGAGGCAGACGCACAGACTTGGAAAACAAACTTATGGTTACCAAAGGGGAAACGTGGCGGGTAGGGATAAATCAGGAACTTGGGGTAAACATACGAATACTACTATATATAATATAGATAAGCAACAAGGACCTACTGTATGGCACAGAGAACGCTACTCAATATTCTGGGAATACCTTTATCAGAAAAGAATCTGAAAAAGAATGAATATATGCATATGTGTAACTGAATCACTTGCTGTGCAGCTGAAATGAACACAACATTGTAAATCAACTATACTCCAAGAAAATTTAAATTACAAAATAAAGAAAATCACCTATATTTCAAAAGAAAAAAAGAATTCCCATATATTTTTATGGCTTGATAGCTTACTTTTTGAGTGCTCAATATTATCCCATTCCCAGAATATATTAATACTGTATCATTTCATTCACCTATTGGAGGACACCTTAGTTTCATTCACATTTTGGCAATATTGAATTAGGTGCTATAAATATCCATATGCAAGTTTTCGTCTGGAAGTATGTTTTAAACTACTTCCAGTAAATATCCATGAGGACACTTGCCGGATTGTACAGTAAGGGAATGTTCAATATTGTAGCAAGTGTCAATCAGACTACCAAAGTAGCTGTATTATTTTTCATTTCCACCAATAACAAATGACATTTCCTATTGTTCCACATCCCCTACAGAATTTCTTCTTGTCATTGTTCACATTTCAGCCATTCTAATGGCTAAAATTGTATGTAATTGTATTGTTAATTTGCTTTTTGATGGCAGCATGTAATCTGAATTATTCTTCTGTATACTTATATGCATAGTGTCTATTTTCTTTGGTGAGGTGTCCGTAAAGTATACTGGTCCACATTTTATTTAGGCTGCTTTCATTTTTTTCTACCCAATCTGTATTTGCTTTATTTATTTTTGTGCCTTATTGCATTAGCAAGGACTTGCAGTAAAATATGGAAAAGGAGTTATGAAAGGGGACATCCTTGCTTTTACCTGAACTTAGTAGAAAAGCTTCATGTTTTTGACCACTAATCATGATGTAAGATAAAAGTTTCCTGTAGATCTTTGTTATCAACTTGAGAAACCTCCAGTCTATTTCTTTAACTGAGAGTTCTTATGAAGAATGGGTGTTAGATTTTTTCAAAGGTCTTCTGAATCTTTTGATATGCTCATGATTGTCTCTAGGGTGTTGATATGATGGACATAATTATTTGACTTTAGAATGTTGAACCAGCCTTGCATACCTGGGATTATTCCCTCTCATTCATTATATAAAATTCTCTCAAAATATTGTTGGATTCGATTTGTTAATATTTTGTTGAGGATTTTTGCATTGATGTTCCTGAGAGATATTAGTCAGTTTTCTTTACTATTCATATGTTCCTCTAAGCTTGGATGCTGTGGATTTAGTGTCAGACATTCATTTGGGGAGATTCTCAGTCATTTTTTAAAAAAATATTTTCTGTTCTTTCTTATCTTTATTCTCCTCCTGCTATACCCATTATGTATAGGTCACAGCATTTTCATTGTTCCACAATTATTGATTACTCTGTTCTGTTGATTTCTTTCCTGCCTATTTTCTCTTTTCTTCTGAGATTTAAAGGTTTCTCTTGATATGTCTTCGAGCTCGCAGATATTTCTCCTCAGCCAGCTCTTTGACTGCTAAAACAAAATACAAGAGACTTGGTATTTTATAAACAACAGAATATTTTTGTTTTCTCATAATTGCTGAGGCTGAAAAGTTCAAGAACAAGTTACCAGGGGCTTCCCTGTTGGCACAGTGGTTAAGAATCTGCCTACCAATAAAGCGGACACGGGTTCGAGCCCTGGTCCGGGAAGATCCCACATGCCATGGAACAACTAAGCCCGTACACAACAAATACTGAGTCTGTACTCTAGAGCCCACAGGCCACAACTACTGAGCCCGTGTGCCACAACTACTGAAACCCGCACGCCTAGAGCCCGTGCTCCGCAACAAGAGAAGTCACCCAATGAGAAGCCCGCACACTGCAACAAAGGCCCAATGCAGCCAAAAGATTAATTAATTAATTAATTTAAAAAAAGAACAAGTTGCCACCTGTATCTGTATCTGGTGAGGGAACAATATCTGGTTCATAATGTGGGTCTCCTCGCTCGGCAATGATATCATGTGATGGGCATGAGATCTTCTGTGTGCTACATTTATTAGCTCACTAATCCCATGTTTGAGGTCTCTGGCCTCATGACCGAATCACCTCCCAAAAGCACCACCTCCTAATACCGTCAGCATGGGAGCTGGGTTTCAAAATTTTAAAATGAGAGGTACAAAAGGTTTACACCATAGCAGGGACCACAGAGTTAACTGATTTTTCCTTTCATGTTAAAGGTTTGCACATTTATATTTATTATATAATCACAAAACCCTTGTTGTTTTTTTAAGATTCTTTTCCCGTATATGCCAGTACACACCATTGAGTAGAGTTCCCCGTGCTATAAAGCAGGTCCTTAACAATACTTACCTATTTTATATATACTAGTGTGTATAGGTCAGTCCCAGTCTCCCAATTTATCCCTTCCCCACTTATCCTCTGGTAACCATAAGTTTGTTTTCTATATCCATGACTCTATTTCTGTTGTGTAAATTAGTTCATTTGTACCTTTGTGTTTTTTTTCCTTTTTTAGATTCCTCATATAAGCAATATCAAATGATATCTGTCTTTCTGTGTCTGACTTGCTTCACTCAGTATAACAATCTCTAGGTCCACCCATGTTGCTACAAAACCCTTAATTGTTAAGGATAACTCTCAATTTTTTCCAGTATCATCAGCAATTCTTTCTGGCAGACAGGTGACAACACTTTTTAAACAGGGATATTGAGACCAAGGCTCCTGACCTGCAAACAAACAAAACATCCTTTATATAGTAAAAACTTTGCACATCAAAGGATGAAAGCACTTGGTCTAAATCCCTTTGTACCCACTGCTGACAGAGGGCAGAGGAATTTGACTCACTAATCTTCCTTACGTGCACTTCCTCCTAATGGGTTATTCCATCTAAAACTTATAAGAAGCGGGAATGCATCATGGAACACACCAATCTCTACCACAGATCCTGAAGCAGCGAAAAAACAAAAACAAAAACATGATGAGTCCATCCAAAGGGTTCTGTCCACATTGTTACAATAGTTTCCCTCACACTGTGAACCCTTTTCAAACCCTATCACTTGAACCTACTTTTATTTTTTTCAACAAAAATAATGTTAATCTGCAGTCACACGCTCCAGTAATATTACACTATCCCTTGTGCAAGTATGTAGGGATTCGAGGAGCTATGGGAGGCTATCATGAGAGGTTCCCTAGAGTAATCAGGACATTTCATTTAATGTTGGCTCTTCTCCCTAGGATGTCTGCTGTCCTCTTCTTTTTGTAGCTACTAGCATCGAGAAAGTGACCAAGATAAGGCCCTTCTCTTTTCCTGCCCATGAATGTAGCTGTGATTAACCCCACAGACCTTGGTGCTTCCAGAATCCCCTGAAGCTACTGACCCTCCATGCATGGCATGACATAGATAAGGATGGTGACGTGTATATTTGTATAGAGCATGCTATCAAATTTTCGAGTCCTCCCTTCCTCATAATTCCAAAGAATAGATTTCTTTGGATTTCTGCTCAATGCTGCTGGAGTTGGTACATAAGTTGAGGGAGGTATCAGGACACACCAAAAGAGAGGGTAACTGCACAGGAAATACAAGCGGGTATATTTCTGTGTAGTTTCAAGCAGCTTATATGCTATACCAACCATGATGACATGTTGAGCCTTCCTCTTTCTACTAGTAGTACAACAAACATAAAGGATATTTGGGCTGCTTGTTTTATCCCCACCTCTCTCAACTGATCTGCATTCACATATAGGACAATGAAGGGCCCTTTCTACCATCTTAACCAATACTTGAGAACTACAAAATGTCCAGGTATTTCCAGGGATTATTTTCATATTCCCCAATCAGGCCTACGAAAGAACCTTACCTATTGTGTTTAATGAAGTCATATCACTGACGGCATCCCATCATCAACAAAACTGGAAAGAATTTTGAAGGGTCTTAGATTTTACCATATTTGAAATTCCAATATTTTAGCCTGACACGTTTTTGGATTTTAGAAAAAAATATTTTAAATGAGACAAAAAATCATTTTTATGACACAAAAAGACAGCAAGAGTTTTATATTTTTATCTGTTCCACTTGCACACAAAAGTCTCATGGGGTTATGTAAAGCACTCCTGTTGGCTGCTGTCCATGTAAAGCTTAGGAATCTTAAGCTTCAGTCATCTGAAACTTTTAAATTAGGATGCAAGCAATCCTGTCCAACATTTGAGCAGAGCAAGACACTGTCCTTATTTTATTTGTCAGGTAAGTAATCTGTCTTTTGCCCCAAGGAGAGAAACAACTGGCATCTTCCATCAATGTGTTGTACAAAAATCTTTGAACACAGAGTGCAAGCAGAGGCTGATACAAGATGTGAAAAAAATATGAGAGACCCTTGTGGCATGTTTTCCTAACTTATTGCAATCTCCCATTTAAAATGTGGGAATAATCAATCTTCTGAGGAAAAAGGCCCAAGGAAGGTTTTTGCTTCTGTGGAATAATGGGATTGCTAAAGATTTCAGGAGGCAAGACGAATTAGTGAGAATGACCATGAGAAATCAGAGAAAAGTCAGATCCATGGATGAAGTGATGTTTACCTCTGTGAATCAATGAGAAGTAGGAGCAAATAAAAAGAAAGCTGAATACAACATTTTCTGAATAAATGTAACCTTTCAGCTGTCATAGAAAAATTAATACTCACTATGATACAACATATTTAGTTTAGAAATTAACTTAAATTTAAAGCTTAATAATTAATTTATTGAAGAAACAAAAAACATATTTATGGTTTAGAATAAATAATGTGTTCTGCTACAGATAAGAAGACTACATAAATAAATAGAAATAAGACTAAATAAATAAATAAATAGGAAAATAACTAATTCGATATTATTAACATTAAAAACTGACACTCATCTAAAGAAAGAGAAAGAGAGACAGAGAGAAGAACTCATAGCAAGCATATATTAAAAATTCCTAAATAAGAAGTCTTCAGATATTAAAAAAATAATAATAATGTCTTCAATAAGAAGATAATAGCAAAAATGGGGAAAATATACCAAAAGATATTTCAAAACAGAGAGTACAGAATGTTAAGTAAACATATCAAAAGAACTTGGCTTCTTAGTAGTCAATTAAACGAAAAAAAAGTGATACCTGGAATTATCACTCGCCAACCAGAAAGTTCAAATGAAAATGACAGGTATTATCAAGCTTGACAAGAATGTGTATAATCCTTGAATCTCATTCACTGCTGCTGAGGATGAAAAATCATACAAATGAGTGAAGTAAGTCAGAAAGAGAAAGACAAATACCGTATGCTAACACACATATACGGAATTTAAGAAAAAAAATGTCATGAAGAACCTAGGGGTAAGACAGGAATAAAGACACAGACCTACTAGAGAATGGACTTGAGGATATGGGAAGGGGGAAGGGTAAGCTGTGACAAAGCGAGAGAGCGACATGGACATATATACACTACCAAACATAAAATAGATAGCTAGTGGGAAGCAACCGCAGAGCACAGGGAGATCAGCTCAGTGCTTTGTGACCACCTAGAGGGGTGGGATGGGGAGGGTGGGAGAGAGGGAGACGCAAGAGTGAAGAAATATGGGAACGTATGTATATGTATAACTGATTCGCTTTGTTATAAAGCAGAAACTAACACACCATTGTGAAGCAATTATACTCCAATAAAGATGTAAAAAAAAAGAAAAATCATACAAATATTTTGAAAATATTTAGAAATATCTAAAAACATAAACTCATGAAAGCTATGACTCGAAAATTTCACTACTACATGTATACTGAACAATAATTTATACACACACCACCAAAGCTCAAGTTCTAGAATTTATATACCAGTGCTATTCTCAATAGACACAAACTGAAAATCACTCATATTGTAATACACATTGGAATAAATTAATTTATAGTTAAATATTTACACTATGGAATCCTATGCAACAGTGGCAATGCATGATCCCAACAACAGGCAACCATATAGGCATATTCACAAGCAACATAAACTAAAAAAGCCCAATCCAAAAGTGATTTTACTGTGCCATAACATTTATATAAAATACAAAATACAGGTAACATGATCTTTTTGTTACATAGAAGAACAATATTAAACCTTAAGGGGAGTCACTAGAATGGGACCGGGGGCCTCTGAGTATCTGGCAATTTTCTGTGTCTTTATCTAGAAGCTATGTATAGAGTGTACTCAGATTCTGAATTTTCTGTAATTTGTCATTTCCTTACAAACCATGCATGTTTTTAGTTCTTTTTTATACATAACAAAAAGTAAAAATGATAGACCAGGGAAGTTAATTATATTAGCATTTTCATATCCATGCTTTTCAAGGTGGAAGTGAAAGGTATTAAATACTTGATGTTGTGATTACTTCTTAAAAGTAAGGTGAACATTTGAGATTAATAAAGAAGACATACTTCTTCATATATAATCCTCAAACAGGAGGGGTAGAAAGGAGTATTATTTTTTTATTTAATACAGAATCGATAAGATAGAAAATAATGAAAGCAGACTAGGTTTTAAAAAGAGCACACTGAACTTCCCTGGTGGCACAGTGGGTAAGAATTTGCCTGCCAATGCAGGGGACAGGGGTTCAATCCCTGGTCTGGGAAGATCCCACATGCCGCAGAGCAACTAAGCCCGTGTGCCACAACTACTGAGCCTACACTCTAGAACCAGCAAGGAACAACTACTGAGCCTGCATGACACAACTACTGAAGCCCATGCACCTAGAGCCCATACTCCACTACAAGACAAACGACAGCAAGGACAGGCCCGTGCACCACAACGATGAGTAACCCCAGCTTGACACAACTAGAGAAAACTTGTGCAGCAACGAAGACCCAACACAACCAAAATAAATAAAATTAAATCTTTTGACTTCTGAGCTGACTCACTCACGTGGCTGTAGGTAAGAGGCCTCAGTTCCTTGCTACATGGATCGCTCCTTAGGGCTGCTTGAGTGTCCTCATGACATGGCAGCTGGCTTACCCCAGGATGAGTGATCTAGCAGACACCAAAGCAGAAGCTGCAATGTCTTTTACAACTTTGGAAGCTGCACTTTGTCATTTCTGCAATTTCTTATTAGTTAAACAATCAGCCCTTTTCAAGTGCGAGGAGCCACACAGGCACATGAAGACTGGGAGATAATTAGGGGATAATTGGGGCCATCTTGGAGGCTGGCTTCCAAAGTGGCTGACTAGCCAAAGACTGAATTTTGTTTTCTTCACTTCTGGAGAGAAAATGGTCAGTGAATCTCATTGGTGGTCTTTGAGATGTACCAAAGCTACCTCTTGCTCTCACCCCCAGCCGTGTAGCCGACAAGGTCTTGGTTCTCCGGCCGGGTGTCAGGCCTGTGCCTCTGAGTTGGGAGAGCCGAGTTCAGGATATTGGTCTACCAGAGACCCCCAGCACCTTGTAATATCAAACGGCGATAGCCTCCCAGAGATATCCGTCTCAATGCTAAGACCCAGCTCCACTCAGAGACCAGCAAGATCCAGTGCTGGACATCCCATGCCGAACAACTAGCAAGACAGGAATGCAGGCCCACCCATTAGCAGAGAGGCTGCCTAAAATCATAATAAGGCCACAGACACCCCAAAACACACCACCGGATGCGGACCTGTCAACCAGAAAGACAAGATCCAGACACACCCAGCAGAACACAGGCACCAGTCCCCTCCACTAGAAAGCCTACACAACCCACTGAAACAACCTTAGCCACGGGGGACAGACACCAAAAACAACAGGAACTACGAATCTGCAGCCTGCAAAAAGGAGACCCCAAACACAGTCCCCAAAGACAAATGAGAAGACAGAGAAACACACAGCAGATGAAGGAGCAAGGTAAAATCCCACCAGAACAAACAAAGGTAGAGGAAATAGGCAGTCTACCAGAAAAAGAATTCAGAGTAATGATAATAAAGATGATCCCAAATCTTGGAACTGGAATGGAGAATGTAGAAGAAACGTTTAACAAGGACCTAGAAGAACTAAACAGCAAACTAACAATGATGAACAACACAATAAATGGAATTAAAATGCTCTAGAAGGAAACAATAGCAGAATAACTGAGGCAGAAGAATGGATAAATGACCTGCAAGACAAAATAGTAGAAAAAACTACCACAGAGCAGAATAAAGAAAAAAATGAAAAGAATTCAGGACAATCTGAGATACCTCTGGGACAACATTAAGCACACCAACATTCGAATATAGGGGTCCCAGAAGTAGAAGACAAAAAGAAAGAGACTGAGAAAATAGTTGAAGAGATAATAGTTGAAAACTTCCCTAATATGGGAAAGGAAATCATTAATCAAGTCCAGGAAGTGCAGAGAGTCCCATACAAGATACACCCAAGGAGAAACATGCCAAAACATATATTAATCAAACTATCAAAAATTAAATACAAAGAAAAAATATTAAAAGCAGCAAGGGAAAAACAACAAATAACATACAAGGGAATCCCCATAAGGTTAACGGCTGATCTTTCAGCAGAAACTCTGCAAGCCAGAAGGGACTGGCAGGACATATTTAAAGTGATGAAAGGGGAAAAACTACAACCAAGATTACTCGACCCAGCAAGGATCTCATTCAGATCTGACAGAGAAATTAAAACCTTTACAGACAAGCAAAAGCTAAGAGAATTCAGCACCACCAAACCAGCTTTACAACAAATACTAAAGGAACTTCTCTAGGCAGGAAGCACAAGAGAAGGAAAAGACCTACAATGACAAACCCAAAACAATTAAGAAAATGGTAATAAGAACATACATATCAATAATTACCGTAAATGTAAATGGATTAAATGCTCCAACCAAAAGACATATAGACTGGCTGAATGGATCCAAAAACATGACCAGTAAATATGTGGTCTACAAGAGACCCACTTTAGACCTAGAGACACATACAGACTGAAAGATAGGGGATGGAATAAGATATTCCATGCAAATGGAAATCAAAAGAAAGCTAGAGAAGCAATTCTCGTATCAGACAAAAAAGACTTTAAAATAAAGACTATTACAGGAGACAAAGAAGGACACTACATAATGATCAAGGGATCAATCCAAGAAGAAGATATAACAATTGTACATATTTATGCACCCAACATAGGAGCACCTCAATACATAAGGCAAATGCTAACGGCCATAAAAGGGGAAATCGACAGTAACACAATCATAGTAGGGGACTTTAGCACCCCTCTTTCACCAATGAACAGATCATCCAAAGTGAAAATAAATAAGGAAACACAAGCTTTAAATGATACATTAAGCAAGATGGACTTAATTGATATTTATAGGACATTCCATCCAAAAACAACAGAATACACTTTTTCTCAAGTGCTCGTGGAACCATTCTCCAGGATAGATCATATCTTGGGTCACAAAAAAAGCCCTGGTAAGTTTAGGAAAATTGAAATCATATCAAGTATCTTTTCCGAACACAATGCTGTCAGACTAGATATCAATTACAGGAAAAGAACTGTAAAAAATACAAACACATGGATGCTAAACAATACACTACTTAATAACCAAGAGATCACTGAAGAAATCAAAGAGGAAATCAAAAAATACCTAGAAACAAATGACAATGAAAGCATGAAGACCCAATACCTATGGGATGCAGCAAAAGCAGTTCTAAGAGGGAGGTTTATAGCAATACAATCCTACCTCAAGAAACAAGAAACATCTCAAATAAACAAGCTAACCTTACACCTAAAGCAATTAGAGAAAGAAAGAAAAGAAACCCCAAAGTCAGCAGAGGAAAGAAATCATAAATTTCAGATCAGAAATAAATGAAAAAGAAATGAAGGCAGCAACAGCAAAGATCAAAAAAACTAAAAGCTGGTTCTCTGAGAAGATAAACAAAATTGATAAACCATTAGCCAGAGTCATCAAGCAAAAAAGGGAGAAGACTCAAATCAATAGAATTACAAATGAAAAAGGAGAAGTAACAACTGACACTGCAGAAATGCAAAGGATCATGAGTGATTACTGCAAGCAACTATATGCCAATAAAATGGACAACCTGGAAGAAATGGACAAATTCTTAGAAAAGCACACACTTCCAAGACTGAACCAGGAAGAAATAGAAACTATAAACAAACCGATCGCAAGCACTGAAATTGAGACTGTGATTAAAACTCTTCCAACAAACAAAAGCCCAGGACCAGATGGCTTCACAGGCGAATTCTATCAAACACTTAGAGAAGAGTTAACACCTATCCTTCTCAAACTCTTCCAAAATATAGCAGAGGGAGGAACTCTCCCAAACTTATTCTATGAGACCACCATCTCCCTGATACCAAAACCAGACAAAGATGTCACAAAGAAAGAAAACTACAGGCCAATATCACTGATGAACATAGATGCAAAAATCCACAGCAAGATACTAGCAAACAGAATCCAACAGTGCATTAAAAGGATCATACACCAAGATCAAGTGGGGTTTATCACAGGGATGCAAGGATTCTTCAATACATGCAAATCAATGTGACACACCATATTAAAACACTGAGGGATAAAAACGATATGGTCATCTCAATAGACATAGAAAAGGCTTTCGACAATATTAAACACCCATTTATGATAAAAAAAAAACCCTCCAGAAAGTAGGCATAGAGGGAACTTTCCTCAACATAATAAAGGCCATATATGACAAGCCCACAGCCAACATCATTCTCAATGGTGAAAAAGTGAAACCATTTCCACCAAGATCAGGAACAAGACAAGGTTGCCCACTCTCACCACTATCATTCAACACACTTTTGGAATTTTTAGCTACAGCAACCAGAGAAGAAAAAGAAATAAGAGGAATCCAAATCGGAAAAGAAGAAGTTAAGCTCTCACTGTTTGCAGATGACATGATACTATACATAGAGAATCCTAAAGATGCTACCAGAAACCGACTAGAGTTAATCAATGAATCTGGTAAGGTTGCAGGGTACAAAATTAATGTACAGTTATCTCTTTCATTCCTATACACTAAAGATGAAATATCTGAAAGAGAAATTGAGGAAACACTCCCATTTACCACTGCAACAAGAAGAATAAAATACCTAGGAATAAACCTACCTAAGGAGACAAAAGTCGTTTACTCAACAAACTATAAGACACTGATGAAAGAAATTAAAGATTACACAAACAGATAGAGACATATACCATGTTCTTGGATTAAAAGAATCAACATTGTGAAAATGACTATACTACCCAAAGCAATCCACAGATTCAATGCAATCCCTATCAGACTACCAATGGCATTTTTCAGAGAACTGGAACAAAAACTTTCACAATTTGTATGGAAACACAAAAGACCCTGAACAGCCAAAGCAACCTTGAGAAGAAAAACAGAGCTGGAGGAATCAGGCTGCCAGACTTCAGACAATACTACAAAGCTACAGTAGTCAAGACAGTATGGTACTGGCACAAAAACAGAAATATAGATCAATGGAACAGGAGGGAAAGCCCAGAGATAAACCCATACACATATGGTCACCTTATTTATGATAAAGGAGGCAAGAATATACAATGGAGAAATCACAGCCTCTTCAATAAGTGGTGCGGGGAAAACTGGGCAGCTACAGGTAAAAGAAAGAAATTAGAAGATTCCCTAACACCATACACAAAAATAAGCTCAAAATGGATTAAAGACCTAAATGTAAGGCCAGACACTGTAAAACTCTTAGAGGAAAACACAGGCAGAACACTCTATGACATCAATCACAGCAAGATCCTTTTGGACCCACCTCCTAGAGAAATGGAAATCAAAACAAAAATAAACAAATGAGACCTAATGAGACTTAAAAGCTTTTGCACAGCAAAGGAAAGCGTAAACAAGACGAAAAGACAACCCTCAGAATGGGAGAAAATATTTGCCAATGAAGCAACTGACAAAGGATTAATCTCCAAACTTTACAAGCAGCCCATGCAGATCAATATCAAAGAAACAAACAACCCAATCCATAAATGGGCAGAAGACCTAAATAGACATTTCTCCAAAGAAGATATACAGACCGCCAACAAACACACGAAAGAATGCTCAACGTCACTGATCATTAAAGAAATGCAAATCAAAATTACAATGAGGTATCACCGCACACAGGTAAAAATGGCCATCATCAAAAAAATCTACAAAAACAACAAATGCTTCAGAGGTGTGGAGAAAAGGGAACCCTCTTGCACCGTTGGTGGGAGTGTAAATTGATACAGTCACTATTGAGAACAGTATGGAGGTTCCTTAAAAACCTAAAAATAGAACTACCACTACCATATGACACAGCAATCCCACTACTGGCTATATATCTGGAGAAAACCATAATTCAAAAAGAGTCATGTTCCACAATGTTCATTGCAGCTCTATTTGCAAGAGCCAGGACATGGAAGCAATCTAAGGGTCCATCAACGGATGAATGGATAAAGAAGACGTTGCACACATTCAATATAAAATGGAATATTACTCAGCCATAAAAAGAAATGAAATTGAGTTATTTGTAGTGAGGTGGATGGACCTATAGTCTGTCATACAGAGTGAAGTAAGTCAGAAAGAGAAAAACAAATACTGTATGCTAACATATATATGGAATCTAAACAAAAAGAAAAAAAGTGGTTCAGAAGAACCTAGGGGCAGGACAGGAATAAAGATGCAGACATAGAGAATGGACTTGAGGACATGGGGAGGGAGAAGGGTAAGCTGGGATGAAGTGAGAGAGTGGCATGGACTTACATATACTACCAAATGTAAAATAGATAGCTAGTAAGAAACAGCTGCATAGCACAGGGAGATCAGCTCAGTGCTTTGTGACCACTTAGAGGGGTGGGATAGGGAGGGTGGGAGGCAGACGCAAGAGGGAGGAGATATGGGGATGTATGTATATGTATAGGTTGTTCACTTTGTTATAAAGCAGAAACTAACACACCATTGTAAAGCAATCATAGTCCAATAAGATGATATAAATAAATAAATAAATAATTTATGCCCCCCCCACCAAATTAAATCTTTTTTAAAAATAAATAAATAAAAAAGAGCACTCAATAACATGGTAACTCTAAACCTAAGTATTTTCAGTACTATAGTAAATGTAACTGGATTAATATCTCCTATTAAAGTGTGATTTTTTATATTATGTGCAACTAAATTCTTTTCACAATATACAGGTAAAATAAAAGAATTATGTTAGAAAGGAGAAAACATTCCATGTATTTTAAAACGATAAAATAAGCATATAATATCATGCTTATAATAAGCATATAATAAGCATATACAATATCATATAATATATAAGCATATATAAGCATATAATATCATGCTTATAATAAGCACATAATAAGCATCTTAGATAAAGTAGTCTTTAAGTTCAGAACAATTTGTCATTATTGTAATTAGTATTATTATCCCAATTTCTTAAAAATATTTCAATACTTTTTCTATTTGAAAAAATATTTTAATATTTTTTTTTCTTCACTCTTTTGTGGTCTAATACATGGTAAGTATTTAGGTGCTAACATAACCTAAAAATATATGTTGTTTTTTTACAGCTGAACAAAACTGAATCAAGAAGAAATAGATAACTTGAACATACTGATCACTAAAAGCAAAATAGAATCTGTAATTTAAAAAAACTCCCTACCAACAGAAGTCCAGTATCAGATGGTTTCACAGGCAAATTCTACCAAATATACAAGGCAAAACTTACACTGACTCTTCTCAAATTCTTCGAAAACATTGAAGAGTAAGGAATACTTCCAAAGACATTCTATGAAGCCACCATCACCGTGATATCAAAAACAGATGGGGGGGGAACTTCCCTGGTGGCACAGTGGTGGCACAATCCATCTGACAATGCAGGGGACATAGGTTCGAGCCCTGGTCTGGGAAGATCCCACATGCCACGGAGCAACTAAGCCTGTGTGCCACAACTGCTGAGCCTGCGCTCTGTGGCCCAGGAGCCACAACTACTGAGCCTGATAGCCACAACTGCTGAAGCCCACGCACCTAGAGCCCATGCTCTGCAACAAAAGAAGCCACGGCAATGAACAGCCTGTACACCACAATGAAGAGAAGCCCCCACTCGCCACAACTAGAGAGAGCCCGTGCACAGCAACGGACACCCAATGCATCCAAAAAGAAAGAAAGAGAGAAATTTACTAAACAAACAAACAAACAGATGGGGACCTTTCTGGTTGTCCAGCAGTTAAGATTTCGCCTTCCAGTGCAGGCGGGGGGAAGGTTCAATCCCTCATGGTGGAGCTAAGATCCCACATGCCTAACAAACAACAAACCAAAACATAAAACAGAAGCAATATTGGAACAAATTCAATAAATACTTAAAAAAACACACAGAGAAAGACACTACCAAAAAAAGAAAATTGCAGGCCAATATCTTTGATAAATATAGATGCAAAAATTCTCAACTGAATATTAGAAAACCAAATCCGACAACACATAAGAGGATCATACACCATGACCAAATTTGATTCTCCCCAGTGTCACAAAGTTGTTTCAACATATGCAAATCAATCAACATGATACACCCCATCCACAAAGGAAAAACACAAAACAAATGATCATTTCAATAGATGCTGAAAAAGCATTTGAAAACTTCAACATCCATTCATGATAAAAACACTTACCAGGTCTTCCCTGGTGGCACAGTGGTTCACAGTCCACCTGCCGATGCAAGGGACACGGGTTCGTGCCCCGGTCCGGGAAGATCCCACATGCCGCGGAGCAGCTGGACCCGTGAGCCATGACCACTGAGCCTGCGTGTCCGGAGCCTGTGCTCCACAACGGGAGAGGTCACAACAGTGAGAGGCCCGCGTACTGCCAAAAAAAACCAACAACAACACACTTACCAAAGTGGGTATAGAGGAAACGTATCTCAACATAATAAAAGCTATTTATGACAAACCCACAACCAATATAATACTCAATGTTCACAGGCTTAAAGCCTTCCCCCTAAAATCTGGAACAAGACAAGGATGCCCACTCTCACCCCTTCTCTTCAACATAGTATTGGAAGTCCAAGCCACCACTATCCGGCAAGAAAAAGAAATAAAATCTAACCACATTGGAAGGGAAGAGGTAAAGTTGTCATTATATGCAGATGACATGATAATATATATAAAGGAAACTCTAAAAGTTCCACACAAAAACTACTAGAACTGATAAACAAATTCAGAGCAAAGTAGCAGGATACAAGATTAGCATACATAAACTGGTTGCATTTCTTGGTTTTTCTTTTTCTTTTTTTAATTTATTTTGGCTGCATTGGGTCTTCATTGCTGTGCACAGGCTTTTTCTAGTTGTGGCCAGTGGGGGCTAGTCTTCGTTGTGGTGCACAGGCTTCTCATTGCAGTGGCTTCTCTTGTTGCAAAGCATGGGCTCAAGGCATGCGGGCTTAAGGAGTTGTGGCACGTGGGCTCAGTAGTTGTGGCTCACGGGCCCTAGTGTGCAGGCTAAGTACTTGTGGCACACAGGTCTAGTTGCTCCACGGCATGTGAGTTCTTCCTGCACCGGGGCTCAAACCCATGCCCCTTGTATTGGCAGGCGGCTTCTCAACCATGGAACCACCAGGGAAGTCCCTGGTTGCATTTCTTTACACTAACAATGAAATATCAGAAAGGAAATGTAAACAAGCAATCCTTTTTAAAATGGCATCAAGAAAATAAAATACTTAGGAATAAACCTCACCAAGGAGGTGAAAGACTTATATGTTGAGAACTACAAACATTAGTAAAGGAAACTGAAGATGATTCAGAGAAATGGAAAGACATCCCATGCTCTTGGATGGGAAGAATTAAAACTGTTAAAATGGCTATACTACCCAAAGCAATCTACAGATGTAATGTGATCCCTATCAAATTGCCCATGACACTTTCCCCAGAACTAGAACAAATAATCCTAAGATGTATCTGGAACCATAAGAAGTGAGAACGGTCAACACAATCCTGAGGAAAAAGCACAAAGCAGGAGGCATAACCCTCCTCAACTTCAGACAATACTACAAAGTTACAGTAATCAAAACCGCATGGTATTGGCACAGAAAGAGATACATGGATCAATGGAACGGAATACAGAGCCCAGAAATAAACCCACACACCGATGGTCAATTAACATTCGACAAAGGAGGCAAGAATATACAATGGGGAAAAGATAGTCTCTTCAGCAAGTGGTGTTTTGAAAGTTGGACAGCCGTATTCAAATCAGTGAAGTCAGAACATACCCTCACACCATACACAGAAATAAACTCAAATGGCTTACATGCTTAAATATAAGATAGGACACCTTAAAACTCCTAGAAGAGAACATAAGCAAAACATTCTCTGACATAAATCATACCACAGTTTTCCTAGGTAGTTCTCCCTAGGCAGTACAAATACAGTAGGTCACCTACATACGAACCTTTAAGTTGCAAACTTTCAAAGGTGCAAACGTCCATTCGCACGTCCAATTCGCATGTAAGTTAGTTCACATGTCTGGCATACATTGTCATGTGCTTGCATCCTCTATAAGTGGTTGTGCTTTTGTGTTCTTTACAGTACTGTATAGAGTACAGTAGTACAGTACCTTTATTTCAAGCCCAAGATGTCTGGAAGCAACCATAAAAGCAGCGGTGATGTAGCTGGTACTGTTAAGAAGGGCCAAGCGATAATGATGGAAACAAAAGTGAAAGTAATTGAGAGAGTGGAGCGAGGCAAAAAGATGTTAGACATCGCTCATTCTTATAACATGAATCATTCAATCATTAGCACGAATCTAAAGAACAAGGACAAGATCATGGGACATGTGAAGTCTACTGTGCTGATGATGTTGACAAAATATGGAAGAAGCATGGAAAAGTGATGGAGGAGATGGAGAAACTTCTCAGTGTGCAGATGCAGGATCAACATCAGCTCTGCGTCCTGCTCAGCTTAATGCTGATTCAAGAGAAAGCTAAAAGCCTTTATGAAGACTTGAAGAAGAAACACGGCAAAGAATCAGAGGGCACGTTTTTAATGCCAGCCATGGCTGGTTTCATCGGTTCGAGGCTAGAGCCAACCTTCACAACGTAAAAGTAAGTGGAGAGGCAGCAAGTGCAGATAGGGTAGCTGTCTGGGAACTTCCAGAAACACTCTGAGAAATTATTGATGATGGTGTGTATTTACCCAACCAGGTTTTTAACGTGGATGAGACACAACTGTACTGGAAGAGGATGCCAGACCGAAGTTACATCAGTAAGGAGGAAAAGTTGATGCCGGGCTGTAAAGCAGCAAAGGATAGGCTATCTGTTGTCTGGTGGCAATGCTTCCGGTGAATTGAAGCCGAAGCCTCTCTTAGTTTATCATTCAGAGAACCCAAGAACCCTTAAAAACATAGCCAAGGGCTCTCGTCCTGTTGTGTGGAAGCGTAACCCCAAATCCTGTATTACACAGGCTACGTTCCAGGACTGGTTTTCCACCACTTTATCCCAGATGTAGGGAAATATTGCTTGGAGAAGGACGTTCCAGCAAAACATTCTTTTGCTGCTTGACAAGGCTCTGGGCCACGCCCCATCCATGGATGACTTTCATCCAAACGTCAAAGTAGTGCATCTGTCACCGAATACTACGTTGCTCATCCAACCTATGGACCAGGGAGTTAGAGCGACTTTCAAGAAATATTATTTATGTCACACTTTTTGTCAGGCAGTAAAGGTAAGTGACAAATCAGGAACAACCTAGGGACAACTTTGGAAGGACTATAACATCCACAAGACCATAAAAACATTGACTTTGCACGGTGTGAGGGTATGGTGGTCACCATGAATGGGGTTTGGAAGAAACTTTGCCCACAGTTTGTTCATGATTTTTGTGGATTGGAGAAGGTAGATCAGAAGTCCAAAGAGGTCTTCAGCAACGTAGTGACCCTCAGTGAGAAGCTGGAGCTAGATCGGCAAGAGGACGATTTCATTGAACTCCTTGCTGTGCAACATGAGGAGCTTACTGATGGAATTGGAGGCCCAGAGAAAGGATGAAGAGGGACAGGAGGAAGAAGAAGTAACTGAAGAACTGAAGAGATTCACGACACAGAAAATGGCAAGGGAATCTTCTTTATTTGAGGAAGCACTGTTAGTTTTTGAGGCACAGGACCCGAACCTAGAATGGTACCCAAAGGTGGCAGCAGCCATTCAGAATGAAATCCAGTGCTACCTTGTCATCTATGATGAGACAAAAAGAGCTACGACCCAGACACCAATGGATCATTTTTTCAAGAGTGTAGACAGAATTAAATCCAGCAAGGAACCGGAACTTGTGCCATCAACGTCAGGTATGAGTGAAATGGCAGCTTGCCCTCTGTCTCCTACTGCTGATAATCCTTCACCTCTACCTTCTCCCACCTCCTCTCCCTCCTCTAATCAGTAACTCTTCTCGCCTGTTCCCTCGATGCCAGCCCGAGTATCCCAGCTGTTGTACTGTATTACTGTACTTTTCAAGTTACTGTACTATAAGATTAAAAATGTTTTCTTTATTTTTGTGTTTGTTTTTTATGTATTGTTTGTGTGAAGGGTATTATAAACCTATTACGGTACAATACCATAGAGCCGACTGTGTAAGTTGGGTACTAGGCTAACTTTGTTGGACTTACAAACAAATGGGACTTACAAACGCGCTCTTGGAACAGAACTTGTTCATATGTAGGGGACTTACTGTAAAAGCAAAAAAGAAACAGGAACTAATTAAACTTAAAAGCTGTTGCACAGCAAAGGAAACCATAATCAAAATGAAAATACAACCTATGGACTGGGAGAAAATATTAGCAAATGATGAGACTGACAAGGGCTTCATTTCCAAACTATACAAACAGCTCATACAACTCAATAACAAAATAACAAATAACTCAATGGAAAAATGGGTAGAAAACCTAAGGAAACATTTCTCCAAAGAAGACATACAGACAGCCAATAGGTACATGAAAAGATGCTCATCATCACTAATTATTAGAGAAATGCAAATCCAAATTACAATGAGGTATCACTTCACACTGATCAGAATGGCCATCATTAAAAAATCTACAATTAACAAATGCTGGATGGGGTATGGAGAAAAGGGAACCCTTCTACACTGTTGGTGGCCATGTAAGTTGGTGCAGCCACTATGGAAAACAGTATGGAGGTTCCTCAAAAAAACTATAAAGAGAGTTGCCATATGATCTAGCAATCCCACTTGTGGACATATATCTAGACAAAACTATAATTCAAAAAGATACATAAAACCCTATGTTCATTGCAGCAGTATTTATAAGAGCCAAGACATGGAAACAACCTAAATGTTCATTGAAAAATGAATGTATAATGAAGGTGTGATATACGTATACAATAGATATTACTCAGACATAAAAAATGAATGAAATAATGCCATTTGCAGCAACATGGCTGGACCTAGAGATAATGATACTAAGTGAAGTAAGTCAGAAAGAGAAAGACAAATACCACATAATATTACTTATATGTGGAATCGAAATAGGACACAAATGAACATGTCAGTGAAACAGAAACAAACACACAGATATAGAAAACAGAGTGGTGGTTGCTAAGGAGAGAGTGATGGAAAGATTGGGAGTTTTGGAATAGCAGAAGCAAACTATTCTACATAGGATGGACAAACCACAGAGACCTACTGTATAGCAGAGGAAACTATATTCAATATCCTGTGATAAAACATAATGGAATATATATATATATATACATATATATGTATATATATATATATATATATATATAACTGAATCACTTTGCTGCACAGAAGAAATTAATACAACAGTGTATAAAGGCTGAAGAGGGTGTGGAGAAAAGGGAACCTCCTGCACTGTTGGTGGGAATGTAAACTGATACAGACACTATGGAGAACAGTATGGAGGTTCCTTAAAAGCTAAAAATAGAACTACCATATGACCCAGCAATCCCACTACTGGGCATATACCCGGAGAAAACCATAATTCAAAAAGATACATGTACCACAATGTTCACTGTAGCACTATTTACAATAGCCAGGACATAGAAGCAACCTAAATGTCCATCGACAGATGAATATATAAAGAAGATGTGGCCCATATATATATTGGAGTATTAGCCGTAAAAAGGAACAAAATTGAGTTATTTGTAGTGAGGTGGTTGGACCTAGAGTCTGTCATACAGAGTGAAGTAAGTCAGAAAGAGAAAAACAAATACCATATGCGAACACATTTATATGGAATCTAGAAAAATGGTACTGACGAACCTAGTGACAGGGCAGGAATAAAGACACAGATGTAGAGAACGGACTTCAGGACACAGGGCGGAAGGGGAGACAGGGACGTAGTGAGAGACTAGCACTGACATGTATACACGACCAAATGTAAAAGAGCTAGTGGTAAGCTGCCACATAGCACAGGGAGATCAGCTCGGTGCTTTATGCCCCCCACAGGGGTGGGATAGGGAGTGTGGGAGGGAGCCTCAGGAGGCGGGGGGATATGGGGATATATGTATACATACAGTTGTTTCACTTTGTTGTAAAGCAGAAACTAATACAGTGTTATAAAGCAATTATACTCCAATAAACATGTATTTAAAAAACCCACAACATTGTAAATCAACTACACTAGAAAATATCTCTTAAGTGCAAAAGATTTTTTGAATGTAAGTTTAATTGTGTGTGTGTACCACAGGTTCAATATATATGAATTATGTCAAATTGATTACATTGTTTTTCAAAATAAAGAATTTTTGATATTCTACAGCAGCTTCATAATATAAATGCAGAAAAACTATATTATTTTTTTCTAAAGTTCAGAAATGGCCATTTTGCTCATTCGTTATACTATAAACCACTAACTGTTAAAAAGGGATTTGTGACCTCTTCCTTCCAAAGAAATATTTCTGCACTCACACAAGTTTAATAGCATGTTCCGCCATGAACTGACTTCCCACCTTAGAGACACCAGATTTGCATCCTGAAATCTCTTTCTTGCAAAAATGTCCAATTAGCATCCTAGCATTACAGAAAAGAAATGCCTTTTTCCAGATCTCAAATTCCATACAACTTTATCAAGACATCATGTATGTTTTTTTCACACACCAGACTGTATTTTATTTTTACAAGAGATAAATCAACTGACACCAAGCATTGTAAATGGATGACCACAACAAAAGCAACAATGATCGCAATTACCAAACACGAAACGCACTCACACTATGTCATAATATTGACATTCAGTCCAGGAATCCTCCACTGTAACAGCTCCTTTACTTTGCACTGAAAGACATCATGTATTTTTAAATTATCAGCACTCACCTGAGATCTTCAAAAATCAACAGAAACATAATTTTGTGTTCTCTTTCATTTATTCTGGTTCTAAGTGGCCATTTCTACACGAAAGTATTTAAGTATGTTAATGTCATCTTATAACATCATATTTCAAATGACTACCGTCTCTCCAAAGATGAAATATGAGGAAATCATAATTAGGCAATCCAAAGTATTACTCTCTGAATCTGTATTACCCTTCTGCTGAACTCCATCCACACTGTTCATTATTCTCGGAGAATATTCTATTCCTTGTATGGCCATCACATGCTCTTTCATTTCATGAAGTGCTTTCCTACAATTTTATGCCTAGTTTATTTCTGAGAATATGCATTATTTCAGATTGATATTTATAGACACAAAGACTTCTCTATAATTCCCTGAGAGTTTCAAGAACTCCTTCTTCTTTTGTTTTAATACCTAGATTCTGAAGTTCTCCACAAAGCATTACTAAAATTGCATTTACATAAGTATCTACATATTAATCACACATTAATGCATTTACAATTGTATTATGCTTTATTGCTAATTTTGGAGCATAAATGTAGCTGTCTTATTTACCACCCTCTTGAAAGTCACTTTAATATTTGCACTTAGGACTTGAAAGAGGATGGTAAATAAAAACCTGAAGAATATGCAAATACAATTTATATATTTCTCATAAAATTAGGTGATTATCTAACCTTTATCCAGAGAAAAGAAGAGCCCAGATACTCTGGAGGCATGATACTTGAGAATGTGTGGTCTTCCAGCAGGAAAACATGCAGTAATCCACGTGGCAGAGTTTACCTGTGACCAGCTGGGGTTAGTGACCTATGCATTCCTTACATGCAACATATCAGGAGTGGAAAAAGGGAATTTGTCAGTTGTGACAATAAGTAGAATGAAGATTTGTAGCAGGTCATGCTCATATATTCAACACAGGTACAATCAAAATTTTGCTCAATTCTGGTACATCTACGTCTGTATCTGTTACCTTGCCTTTAACAAGGAAATGTCAGAACTGACTTACCAAAAAAAGCGTTTTGTTTGTTTTTTTGTTTTAATTACAGTCATGGTGAGTAAGACATAGCTCAGAACAGCTAATGTGACTTAGTGATTCTCTCATCAGGAAATACAGTTTCTACTTCCCTGTTTATTCTCCACATCCTGTAGTAAGTTAAGTTTCCGTGAAAGTTAAATCTACAGGGTGAAAAAGAAAAGAAAACTTACATGTGTTGATAAGATCATTCTGACAGGTTTTACCACATATGTCAGTGTTTCTGGGGATGGACACAAGCCAGAGCTCCCTACTGACATTTTCACTGATGTCGTTCCCCTTGATCCTCAATTTGAAAGTGGATAAAAATGTTTTCTATGTTTTCTTCTTTAAGAAATTAAATAAAGAATGCTTTCTAGACATGATCCTCTAATGATTTTCAGTCAGTGGTCATCAAGAGAGGAAAAGCACAGAATCTCATCCCCACAGAAGGGTGACATTCAGTCAGGTAAGAAAATTCTCCCCAAAATCAGAGCTTCATCTTTAACATGCAATCAGAGGCTTTCACAGGTTCTTCATCACTCTGCACTCAGCCCTACCATATGGGATTGGCTCTGAGAATCCCCCATCAGGCGACTGACAAACATGTCATAGTACACTGATCTCGTACCGGATCCCGCCTCTCTTAATGATCTCCCGCAGGGACATTGCAATATTCTAGGATATTTCCTGGAGCCCTCTACTCTATACAGGTACACTTCCAAGTAGAAACAGAAGCTTTGATTCTCACTGGGACCCCTGCTCTGTCCCACCAACCTCTCTAGAAATAGGATGTTCTAATCTCTCCTGATTAGAACATTGCACGGTCTCTCCCTGTGCTAATTTCCTAAAGGCAAAAGAGAAACAAGAAAGAGCAAACTATGCAGGGAGCAATATATAAGATTCCTTTACTTAATGTATTTATCTGATATACCCAAATATTGAGAAATATAGATTCATTTCATAATGGTCAAGAAAAGAGGAGGAGGAACCTCCATGCCAACAGCAGATATAAAATGGAATCAATATTGCATAAGCTCCAGCTTAAGCTTGGCTACGAGGTACTAACTCTTCTCATAAAGAAGCAATAGTTCTCCATCATTTGAAGCACACTGAGGACTCAGACAGCTGGACACTGAGGGTGTAGTCTCCTCACTCGAATTCTGTACCTGCGTCACACAGCAATGACATATTCCCAAAGAATTATTAAGGATGAGGTGGGGAGCCAAAATAAGAAAGATGAATCCACAGTCTGCCCTACCACCTGTTCTGCTGGATATTACCACCATCTTGGCCCAATAGGACCTTCCCACTTTTCTCTGGGCCTCCCTACTTTCCACCTCCATCCTCTCATTATATCTTACCTACACTTGGAAACGACTCTAGTTTTTCCACTTACCTTTATCAACAAGTAATCCAAAGAGCAACTTTGTATATAACTCCTTAGAAACCTCAGGTCTGACTCAGTAATACATGGCCTTCAAAGTCCAAAGTTTTCCTAATTCCCTTGATTATTTTTCTCTAATTTCCATGTACTTACACTCTCAGGACCCTCACTGTTCTCAGGTTCGTCTTCCCTGCAAAATCTGTCAACCTAGACATAGACTTAAGTACCACCCACTAATTATCTCCTAGGGAATCCAGTTTTTCAAAAAGCCTCAGCAAGCCTTATGGACTTTATTAAAGACTCTTTAAGATAACCCATGGGAGATAGCAGTACACCCACAGATATCTATTTAATACACCCTCAGGGTAATTTTTTTTCTTTTTTATAAAGTCTCTTCTGTCCAATGAAGACTCTCAGCTCTTCTCCAAAATATGCAGTGTCTCACCCTTCTGATTACTCTCTGCTCCATCCTAGGGCCACTCCCTTTCCTGATATTACATTCTTTCCCAATTTTGTATGTTAGTAAAATCAAATAACATAAAGTATAACATGTTAATTATTATAAACTGCACCGTTCAGTGATATTAAATACATTCATATTATTGGGCCATGAACATCACCATTTATCTTTCTAATTCTTTTCTACGTTTTAAAACTGTAACTCTATATCCTTTAAACATAACTTTCCTTTTTGTTCCAGAACCACCTGAAAAGCATCATTGCCCTCCCAATTTCTATGGTTTTGACTGTACCAAGTACCCCATATAATTGAAATAAGTAGTTGTATTGTTATGACTCAATAAAAGTCACAAAAATGGCATTTTGGTAGCTAAATCTCCTCAAGATTCATCCATGTTGTAGCATATTCCTACATCTTTTCCTTCTTAAGACTGAATAATATTGTATTATATGGGTATACCACACTTTGCTTATCCAGGAACTAGTGGATGAACACTTAGGTTGCTTTCATGTTTTAGCTACTGTGATTAATACTGCTCTAAACACTGGAGTACAAATATTTCTTTAGGACCCTGACTTCAATTCCTTTGGGTGTACCTCATAGTACAATTTCTGGATCATGTAGTAATTCTATTTTTCAATACCTGAAAAATTGCCATACTCTTTATCAAAGCAGCTGTATCTATTCTACGTTCCCACTGACAGAGCACAATGCTTCCAACTCCCTCACATCCTCACCAATACTTGTTTTCTGCTTGTGTATGTGTGTGTGTGTGCTTGTGTGTGTATGCATGCACACAAATATATAAACATGCATTTAGTGACACGGAGCATCTATTCAAGTGCTTAGTCATTTTTACATCTTTTTGAAGAGCCATCTCTTCAAGTCTTTTATCCATTTTTGAACGAGGGTGTTTGCTTTTTGTTGAGTTGTAGTTCTCTGTATATTCTGAATAGAAATCTCTTGTCAGATAGATGGCTTTCAAATATTTTCTCCCATCTACTGGGTTGCCATTTTATTCTGTTTACATTTCTTTGATACACATTTTTTAAAATTATGTACTGCAAATTGTTTATTTTTTTGTTCCTTCGTTTCATATCGAGGAAAACACTGCCAAATCCAATGTCATGAAGCTCTTGTCCTGTGTCTTCTTCTAAGACTTTTTATTTTATTAGGTCTTATGTTTAGTTTCTAGATACGTTTTCATTAACTATTGCATATGATGTTAGGTAAGGGTCCATCTCCTTCTCTTGCATGTTGACAACAAGACCTCTCAACACCATTTGTTGAAAATACTATCCTTTCTACTTTGAAAAGTCTTGGCAACTTGTCAAAAATCATTTGGCCATATATCAGGGTTTATTTCTGGGTGTTCTGTTCTATTCTATTGGTCTTGAATAAGGGAGAAAATAGGATAACCTATCCAGGTTGATAAAGAACATAAAGAAAGACCAGGACTGAGAATTAGGAGGGCAATATAAAACAGCAGGGAGTAAAAGACAGTGTGAGACAAGATCTTGTATTTGCAAGTTCATGGAAATATGATCACGTTAAACCACTAAACGCCTGACACTGAACGATACGGTAAATGTGCTAGCAAGAAACACAGCACTTACTCATCTCTGGGAAATATAGTATGGGCATAAAGACAAGCTACACACAAATGTATTAAAAATGCAACGGTTTTCATGGTGTGAGAATACTGTGGGATTTGAAATACAATTTACTTCTGTTCTACTATTCTCTCTAAAACTTATCAAAGTGTATATACAAGCAATTCCAATTCTGGTAATGTGCTTGACAGGTTTATATATGAACTTCAGCATACCAGTAAATGTACATTCATAGTAGGACTGTTCCCTAATCCAAAAAACAAAACACAAAAACTGCAAAGACTAGAGTTCACTTTGTCAACACACATACAGATGCAGTGACAGCTAACAGTCCAAAAACAGAAGGTGAGCATGGGTGCAAGAGGTTAATCCCCAGGCTGGGGTGGGGTGCAGAGTTTGAGGGTAACACAGGTAGAAAAGGCTTTTGTCCTATCCTTGATTTTTGAGGTATGGAAATTCACAGGTCACTACCTTCATTTCAAAATGAATGAATGCACTATTCAATTTTTTAAAACAGGAAAAGTAAACATGAGTGATAATAGATTTCAAACTGTCATTAATCAAGTAAGATACTAAGAAAAATTAAATAATATGATTTAAGAATGAAGTGGAGGGCCTCCCTGGTGGCGCAGTGGTTGGGAGTCCGCCTGCCGATGCAGGGGAGACGGGTTCGTGCCCCGGTCTGGGAGGATCCCATATGCCGCGGAGCGGCTGGGCCCGTGAGCCATGGCCGCTGGGCCTGCGCGTCCGGAGCCTGTGCTCCGCAATGGGGGAGGCCACGGCAGTGAGAGGCCCGCATACCGCAAAAAGAAAAAAAAAACAAACAAAAAAAAAAGAATGAAGTGGAGAGATTGTCCAAGATGGTAGCATTCAAATACCCAGAGCTTGGTGCCTCTCATGGGCACACCAAAGTCACTACTGTTTACAGGACAGCAGTTGATGAAAAAGGCCGGGACCTACCATAAAAGATGTCTTAGAGCTAAAGATATAAGGAAGGCACCTCGGCAAGACAAGAAGGAAGGGCAAAATCTCTATAGAGTCAAGACCCATACCACCAGGTGGGTGGCCCACAAATGGGAGAATAATTACAATTTCTGAGGTGCTCTCAGGTAGCAAGGGGTATGAACAGAACATCAGGCTCCCAAGCCCAGGGATCCTGTGCTAGAAAGAAGAGTTCCTAGAAAGTTGGGCTTTGAAGACGAGTAGTGCTTATTTTCCAGAGAGCCAGAGGGTTGTGGGAAATAGAGATTCCACACTTAGAAGATGCTCACAGGGCTTCCCGGGTGGCGCAGTGGTTGAGAGTCCGCCTGCCGATGCAGGGGACACGGGTTCGTGCCCCAGTCCGGGAGGATCCCACATGCCGTGGAGCGGCTGGGCCCGTGAGCCATGGCCACTGAGCCTGCACGTCCGGAGCCTGTGCTCCACAACGGGAGAGACCACAGTGGTGAGAGGCCCGTGTACCGCAAAAAAAAAAAAAAAAAGAAAAAGAAAAAAAGATGCTCACAAAATCCCACATGACCCGAGAATCAGAACAGAAGCTGTCATTTGACAGGATCCTGGGTCACACCTACCTCCTGATCTTGGAGAGTCTCCCAGAGAGGCAAGAGGCAACTACAGCACAGCCTCAGGGTCATAGACACTGGCAGCAGCCATTTGGGGGAGCTCCTTCTACCTCGTGGCAACTGGTACCAGCAAGCATAATTTCAGATTCCTCCCTCTATCGTTTTAGCCTCAGGACTTGGCCTACCCACTTCCACCAGACTATAGACACAAGTACTAGGATGCTGCAGGCCAAACAACTAACTGAGCAGGGGCACAGCCCCATCCACCAGCAAACAGGCTGCCTTCAGACCCTCTCAATGCACAGCGGACCCTGCACATGGGCTTAGCCACCAAAAGCCCCAGGACCAGCCTCCACACCTCAATGGACTGGCACCAGCCCCAGAGTCCCTGGCCCCTCTGACAAGTGAGCCTGCTCTGGCCTTGGAATCAGCCTCACCGTTGGCAGGTGATTACTGCACAGGGACTGGATGGAGCTCGGACTTACCCAACAGCAAACCTGCTCTAGCAGTGGGATCAGCCTCATACACCAACAGGCACACACCAGCTCCAGGAATACCACAGCCCAGCAGCGTGTGTGACCAGAACACTGACTTGCAGGCCAGAAGCAGCCCCATGGACTCAGCTGGGTCTTGACCCTGCCCATCACAATGCCAATACAAGATTAGGGATACCCCAGACCCTGCAGATAGCTGTGTCAGAAACAGTGATCCACACCAACTCTGCGACTCCCGGGTCCTGCAGCCAGAACTCAGGACCTGTGTCTTCCTACCAGTAGCCAGCATAGCCCCAGGACCAGTGACTGGGCACTAGCCCTGATATCACCTGGACTGAAGTTCTACCCATAAGTGAACCAGCACTAGATTTGGTGTCCCCCACAGTTGTGCAGCCAGCTGCCTTATGATTTAGCCTCACCAAGCAGCACAGACAGCCTCCATACAAGGCAGAGTCTGGCAAACAAGCACTCTGGGGGCAGCCAAGCCTACCAGACCACCCACAGTAGTCAGCCCACCACAGCAGAAGAGCCCAAGCAGCCCACATAGGGGGTACACCTAGAACATATAGTTCTAGTGACCAGGGAACAGTGGGCTGCTGGGACACATAGGACCTCTCCTACAAAAGGCCGCTTCTCCAAGGTCAGGAAATGTAATGAACCTACTACATACATAAGAATAAAAACAGCAAGTTAAGAAAAATGAGGTGACACAGAAACACGATCCAAATGAAGGAACAAGATAAGAACTCAGAAGAACATCTAAGTGAAGTGGAGATAGCCAATCTCCTCAACAAAGAGTTCAAGGTAATGACTATAAACATGATCAAAGAACTCAGGAGAAGAATGGACAACCAGAGCAAGAAGTTAGAATTTTTTTAAAATGAGTCAGACCATTAAAGAACAGCAAAACAGAGATGAGAAATACAATAACTGAAATGAAAAATACCCTAAAAGGAAACTACTGTAGACTAAATGATACAGAGGAATGAATCAGAAAACTGAAGGACAAAGTACCGGCAATCACTGAAGATGAACGGTAAAACAATAGATTAAAGTGAAATGAGGAAAGTTGAACAGACTTGTGAAACAACATCAAGTGTACTAATATTTGCATTATACTGGTCCCAGAAAAAAAGGAAAAGAGAAAGCAGTGTAGAACATACCTGAAGACATAAGAGCTGAACGCTTCCATAACCTGGGAAAGAAAACACACATCCAAGTCCAGTAAACACAGTAAGGCCGAAACAGGATCAACCCAAAGAGGACCACACCAAGACTCATTGTAATTAAAATGGCAAAAAAAATAAAGATAAAAAGACACTATTAAAAGGAGCAAAGGAAAAGCAACAAGTTACAAACATGGGAACTTGCATAAAGTTATCAGCTGAATTTTCAGGATAACCTCTGCATGCCAGAAGGGAGTGGCATGGTATATTTAAAGTCATGAAAGGGAAAAGCCTATAACCAAAAATACTCTACCCAGCAAGGCTCTCCTTCAGATTTGATGGTGAGATCTAAAGTTTTACAGAGAAGCAAAACTAAAAGAGCTCAGTCAGCATCGCCAAACCAGCTTTATGAGAAATCTTAAAGGGGCTTTCCTCAGTGAAAAAGAAAATGCCACGACTGAAACATAAAAATTAGGAAAGGAAACTTACTAAAAGAAAAACCTCATTGAATAAGGCAAGTATTCAACAAAGGCAGTAAATCAACCATGTACACAGCTAATAGGAAGGATGAAAGAAAACAGTAATAAAAGCATCTATATTCACAATAAGAAGTTAAGGGACACACAAAACAAGTAGATGTAAAATACAAGGTCAAATTCAGTAACTGTGGGGGAGCAGAATAACAATGCAGGGTTGTTAGTGTCCACGTGAAATTAAGAGCTCAGCAACTTAAATAATCACACACACACACACACACACACAAAACTGAAAGAAATCCAAACATAATATTAAAGATAGTCCTCACATCACAGATGAAGGGAATAAAAGGGGAAGAAAGGAACACTGAAGAAATTAAAGAAGGATTCTAAAAGTACCCAAGACAAATGAAAATGAACACACAATGATCCAAAATCGATGGGACACAGCCAACGCAGTTCACAGGGGGAAGTTATAGTGATACAAGCTTATTCTTCGGAAACAAGAAAAATATCAAATAAACAACCTAACGTTACACCTGAAGGAATTAGAAAAAGAAGAAAAAACAAAACTCAAAGCTGTCAGAAAGAAAAAAATTAAGAAAACAATACCATATGCAATCACACTAAAAAGAATAAGATACCTAGGAACAAACACACCTAAGCAGGAAAAAGACATGTACTCAGAAATCTATCAGCCATTGGTGGAAGAAATTGAAGGCAGCAGAAAAAGATGGGAAAATATAGCAGGTGCATGGACTGGAAGAATGAATACTGTTAAAATAACCATACTACCAAAGACAATCTACAGATTTAATGCAATCCCTATCAGAATACCAAAGCATTTTCACAGAACTTGAAAAAGTAATTTTAAAATTTGTATAGAAACACAAAGACCCCAAATAGCCAAACAATCTTGAGAAAGAACAGAGCTGGAGGCATCATGCACCTTGACTTCAGATTATACTTCAAAGCGACAGAAATCAAAGAGAATCGTACTGGAGCAAAAAACAGCCACAAAGATCACTGGAATAGGATAGAGATCCCAGAAATAAGCCCACACACTTATATTTAATTGATTTATGACAAAGCAGGCAATATGGAGAAAAAACTGTCTCTTCATTAAGTGGTACTGGGAAAACTGGTCAGCTACATGGAAAAGAATAAAACTAGAGTATTTTAGCACACCATATATAAAATAAACGCAAAACTGAATAAAGACCTAAATGTAGGACCATAAAACCCCTAGAGGAAAACACAGAACATTCTTCAACATAAATGATAGCAACAGTTTTAGGTTCAGTCTACTAAGGCAAATGAAACAAAAGCAAAAATAAACAAATAGGACTTCACTAAACTTAAAAGATTTTGCACAGCAAAGGAAACCAAAGACAACCTGCTGAAGGAGAGACAATATCTGCACATGATAAGAGGTTAACACCAAAAAGATGACGAAGCAAGGGTTCATATCTAAACTACAGAAACAGCACATACATCGCAATATCAGAACAACACGCAAAATCTTTTTTAAAAAAATGAGAACACCTAAATAGATATTTTTCCAAGGAAAAAATACACATAGACAGCCAGAGATCACAAAGATGCTAAACATAGCTAATCGGCAATAAAATGCAAATCAAAACAATGAGATGTATCACCTCAGTCTTGTCAGAATGGCTGTCATCAAAAAGGTCACAAATAACGAAGGTTAGTGAGGACGTGGAGAAAGGGAAACTCTTGTAAACTCTTGATGTGAATGTGAAATAGTGCAGCTACTGTGCAAAACAGAATGGAAGTTCCACCAAAAAACTCAAAATAGAACTACCACAATATCCAGCAATTTCACTCTTGGGTATATCCGAAGAAAACAAAAACACTATTTCAAAAACATAACTGCACACCAATGTTCATAACAGTGTTCTGTGCCATAGCCAAGAAGTAGAGTCAAACTAAGTGTTCATCAATAGGTTAGGGGATAAAAATGATTTTTTATGGTGACTTCAGCAAAAAATGAGATTTTGACATTTGCAAGAACATGGATGGACTTGGAGGGTATTGTGTTTAGTAAAATGAGCCGCAGAGAAAACAAGCCTGGTAGGTTATCACTTACACGTGGCATCTAAACAACTGAATACAGCAACAACAAAACAGACTCACAGATTAAAGAACAGACTAGTGGTTACCAGCAGGGAGAGACAGGGCGGAGGAGCAAAATAGTGGTAGGAGATTCGAGGAAGAATCCACTTCGTATAAAATCAATCATCTACAGTGACGTACTGTATAGAATGGGGAATAGAGCCACTCTTTTAAAATAAGTATAAATGGAGAACAACCTAAACATTTATGAATCACTGTGTTGTACCTCTGAAACTAATAATGTAAATTAACTATAGATCAATAAAATATAAAGTAAGAAACAATAAAGGGGAGACTGATTATTAGATAGAAATCAATTAAATAAACACAAGTTTTGGAAATCAAGGAATTAAAAAACAACATGTAAGACACAACATTGACACTTAAAGTGTACGATCTATTCATTTAAGTGGTGAAAAATGGTACCCATTCTCACAATTTTGTATATCTAGGATCAATTATTATCTACAAAAATATGTTACAAATATTCACTCAAAAAAGAAAGAGAAAATTTTAGTATACAAATTTAATATCAAAGTCTCTATGTAACACTGATTTGAATAAGTTCTGTTAGCCACTTCTAGTTTCTTTGTGATGTAAACTCTTTTAAAGCATAAAAATTAGCCTTTCTACATTATTCTGTTAGACAAACATAGAAGTTAAAAGAAATGAGAAGACAGAACAATCAACCAGGAAGGTGAATTTACTGAGAAACAGTCATTCGTTCTCCCTCCTCCTTTTCTTTTCCTCCTTTTCCAGGTCTCTTTTGGTTCCAATCAAGAGAAGTCTTGAGAATTCTGAGAATATTTCTTTGAGGGCTTCAAATCACCATACCTACGTCCTGTGCCACAATTACACACACGGGAATGAAAATAAACCTCTGCTATCGACTCGTGTAGGAGGGATTCACGCAAAATAAACTCCTACATGGAGACCAACAGGTGAGTTTTCTACCTGTTCTTTATAATGTCCTTCCATTATAGCAAATCCCACACATTATGAGGCAGAAGGGGTTATGTGAGCTCTTCCTTGAAGTCATAAAACTTGCATTCATTTCAAGTACCTGGTGATCATAGGGTACAGCCAGGGGAGGTGTCATCCCCCTTGGGGGGGGCGGTGAATGGGCTCCCGCAACCATGCACCTCCTGATGTACAGATTCTGGAGAAACAAAGGGCGGTCACACCGCAGTCAGCCTGTCAGGCTGTCGGGCCACTGGGCAACCCCACCAGCCTGGAAGTGCCCCATCAGTTGCTGAAAGCAAAATTCTGTCCCCCCTGTGAAGCCAGGCAATTTGAGCCAGAGAGTCAGAGGAGACCAGTAATCAACTCCTCCTCTCTGCTCACCTCCTTGGGGTTACAGCAACCCCATCTCCAAACCCAACTCTGATCCTGGAGTGCCAAAGTGGGAGTGCAGGTGGGCTCTGCTGGTGCTTCAGCGCCCTCTGAGAAGCCTACTAGTTTGAATATGATTTGAGTTTGATCCTGTGAAACCATCAGAACTTCCCAGCAGCGATAAATGAGGACATCCTGGCCTTTATTAGTATGCACGGTGAACACGGTTGTCCTGGCTGTACTTGCCAACCCTCCTGTTTTACCCACCTACTTTTATCCACCTTCCTCCCTGGGAGCACCGTTGACCAACCCTGAGCTCAGACTCCTGACCTACTACAGACACTTTGTCAGTCTTTCTTTAAAAATGGACAGGTAGGGCTTCCCTGGTGGCGCAGTGGTTGAGAGCCCATCTGCAATGCGGGTGACACGGTTTCACGCCCTCGTCCGGGAAGATCCCACATGCCACGGAGCGGCTGGGCCAGTGAGCCATGGCCACTGAGCCTGCGTGTCCAGAGCCTGTGCTCCGCAATGGGAGAGACCATAACAGTGAGAGGCCCGCTTACACCCCACCCCAAAAAAAGGACAGATAATAAGATGAATTTAACCTAGAAGCAGAAGCTCAGTAAGGGAAATAAAACCATCAGAAGTTATCTAATCACAGGCACAGCCATCAAGGGCTCTTGTCTTATCTGCTGGGACATAAGAATGGGACCTTCCTAAACTTGAAGGGCATCCAATCAAATAAGTAATGGTGTTGCTCACCTCTGGCTCTTGGAGGGATTGCTAGGCAGTCTACCCAGGGTATACTAACTGCAAAACACTGACATGGTTTGGAAACACCTATGTTCCAGGAAAGCTTTTTGGGGTGCCTGGGGAAGGTTTCTTTTTGACATCAAGCAAAAAAATAAACCGCCAAGCTCTTTGTGCACAGGGGTTCTTAGGAGGGAAGGAGAAGGAAGGAATGGGCAGAAAAGACGATCTCCTCTGAAGTGACGGTCATCTTTCCAAAAGAAAAGGATTTAGTCTCAGTTTAAGGAAAACAATTTTAAATAGCTGGGACAGCTCCAAACTGCAGTTTAGGGAATGAGCGCTTCAAAAGAACAGTGCTTTAAAAGTCCTGGCAAGGCAGCAAGAAGATGAAGAGTTGGTTTTGCATAGTTCTGAACACAGGAGTAAAGAAACAGAGGCATCTCTGACTAAACGGCCCTGAGATCCTACGGCATCAATGGGTCAGGTGCAGGGGGCAGGGGGTGTGGGGGGCGATATTTCTCTCTCAACGTCTCCCAGGGCAGCCACCCCTCCCTACCCCACCCCCCTACTCCCTTCACCCTTCCTCCCTCCACTGTTGGGTCCCCAGGGACAGCACTTCTTAAGCTGGAGCGCTCAGGCACCATCTCTGCAGTCTGGATCCTTCCTGGAGCCTGACAAGGTCTGGGATAACAAGCCAGGTCTGCAAGCCCGCTGGGGTGCAGTCGGACCTGGAGGCCTGGAGGGGATCTGGAGCCCTGAAGCCCACTCACGTCCTTGAAGCACAGGGAGGAACACATCCTCCTAACAGTACTTCTCAAGGCTCACTGTGCTCCCCACCCGACGGTGATCCATACTCACTTGAGGCAGCAAGGACTGCCTCTAACTGGCCCCCTCGATTCCGCCCTAAGGGTCCTCGCACATATGTGAGAGCGCAGGCCCCGGATCTCTTTAGTCAGCTGAGGCCACTGCTGCCGGGGTCCCTCCAGTCCCATCCCCCAGCCCCTCCCTCTGGGACTGTATCTAATAGAAGAAAGAGCACAGAGGAATTGGATGAATCAAGGGACCTGGGAGCCTGGGTATGAATTTGAAGACCGAGAACCTAACGCACAGTTACATATTATTGGAGACTCTTGTGGGGTGTGTGGGGGGAGGTGAGGAGGCTGAGAGGCTAAGTCGACCTGGTGAGTCCAGTCCCAGGACACCACACAGCCCCGCCCCCACTTCCCTGCCATCAGACAAGGGGTGCCGCAACTCCAGCCGGGTCTCTGCAATTCCCCCTCCCTGATTCTCCTCCAGAAGAGCAGGTGGCCCCCCACTGAGGGCAGCGGCAGGACAACCGACCAAGTCCCCCTGCACTAGGGCGCTACTGGAAGCTCTTCCTGAACAGCAGTGCTGGCTTGGAGTGAACCCGTGCACCGCCAAAGTTGGTCTCATCCTGCAGCTGAGGGACACAGGGTTTAAGTCAGCTGCCCTGGCTTTAAATCAATCAGCCCCCCCTTTAAGTCAGGTGACCCGACTTTAAATCACTGTGTGCCCCTCAAGCCTGCAACTTCAAAAGTTGGGAACTTCACTTTGATCCCAGCCCCTCACGTAGCTGAATGCACACTGTAGTCACCCCCAAGCCTGGCTTAGAGGCAGGATATAAGGTAAGGGGATGGGCGTGCCCTCATGGTGATGAGAGTGTACTTCATGTACCAGAAGGATGTAGGTACTCTGGGGTACAGCAAGGAGTGCACGATGCAGCAGTTCCCTGGCAAAGCTGGTGATGCACAGGGAGAGCAGGCACACCCATGCATGCAGAGGTTCCAGGACAGGAGCTGGGGCACAGCCAGCCGGGAGGGTGTGAAAGTGGAGGATCTGAGCCTTTTGAGAAAGGCAGACACAGAGGATGGATGAGAAACAAAGACCAGATGAAATATGGAGTTGAAAAACACACCCTGCTCTTGAAATTGGGGTGGGGGCACCCCAGATTTGAGTCTTCTTACTCCCCTGTTGCTAGTGCTTGGGCATTTGCCCAGTTACTTAAAAAATGTGACTGATGATATCTAACCCATAGAATACTGCATTTGTAGTGGTATTGCGAGTTAATGTTTCTAGAGTGGAATAATCTTTTCTACAAGAAAAATGCACACTCTCTGAAAAAAATTAAACCCCCTCTTTAAAAGGTCCTATATCGGACTTCCCTGGTGGCGCAGTGGTTAAGAATCTGCCTGCCAACGCAGGGGACATGGGTTCGAGTCCTGGTCAGGGAAGATCCCACATGCTGTGGAGCAGCTATGCCCATGCGCCACAACTACTGAGCCTGCAGGCCACAACTATGGAAGCCAGCGCACCTAGAGCCGGTGCTCCACAACAAGTGCAGCAAGAGAAGCCACCGCAATGGGAAGCCCGCACACAGCAAAAAAGACAAGCCCCCACTCGGCGCAACTAGAGAAAGCCCGTGCATAGCAATGAAGACCCAACGCAGCCAAAAATTAATTAATTATTTTTTGAAAAAAACCCCTACTATATCCTTCTGTACAACTTCTCTGGAAAGAACAGAGAGATGGCATGGGAGAGTGAGAAAGACCCATATTTAGTGCACATTTCTCATGCAGGTGCTCTGCTGGCTCAGATACATTTATCCCCACTATACAAAGGAGGAAATAAGCTCAGAGAGGTTTAGTAATTTTCCCAAAGCCAAACAGCTATTGAGTGGCAGAACCAGGATCTGAACCAAGTCTGTTACCTTCAAAGCCTAAGTCCTCGTCGTAACAAAACTCAGTTAATATTTACATTTATCAAATTACATTGCAACTGGGGAGTTCTCGGCACAATCCTGAATAAGAGTGAGAAAGAAAGAAATAGCATTGTTCCTACAGTCAACCAAAATTTTTGGAGCAGCTGCTAGATACCTGGCCCTTTTGGGGGTTCAGCAGTGATCACGACAGGAAGAGTCCTGCTTTCATGAACCATGTAGTGGGGAGGAGAGACAGGTGCAACTTGGGTGAGGGATTTCACCTTGCTGGGCCTCTGTTTTCTAATCTGGAAAAGTGGACAGGTGTTCCTCATTTTGTGGGATTGTCCAGCCCTCACATTCTCTGATTCCATAAGAAGCATTTGTTTTCCTGTTTCTTTAAAATTCATTCAGGCTGTGAGCCGTGATGCATGTTGTTAGCTGCTCCCCGAATCACACTATTCCCACCCTTTTCCTGTGATCAGTCTTTCCCAAAACATGACTCACAATCAGTCAAGTCACAGAACCTAAGGGGCACCCAGCAGAAGAATTCCAGCCCTGGCTTCTCAGGAGCTCTGCGGCCTACCTGGCCAGAAAAACTTATCTCACCTGGCACAAGGTGGCCATCCCTGGTTTCACATCAACATGGTCTCAGGCACAAACCTGCTTGGTTTTCCATTTGGTCTTTAAGTTACTTGTTGAAACAACTGTACAAATATGACAAAGATATAAAATCAGGCATCTTCTGTCTCCAGTGCCTACTAATACATGATTTTCTGCCACTTTCATGATAAATATAGAACATTTCAACATTCTGCTGTCCTTATCATTTGTCTTTATGTTGATATTTCTATTTAACACATCTTTCAATTTTTTAACAATGCAACATTTATTTAGGTTGATCCAGACCCAGGCTTTAGTGGTAAAGGATTCCTTGTTATATTTCTATTATGTTTCCTTTAAAAATCATTATCCTATTTAATGGATTAAGTCAATTCTATAGGCATTTATCATATAATATTGATGAAATTAATACATACAGGGCAGTAGTACAAGTTGATTGGACCGAAAAACCTCTATTTACCACAGTTAAGTATAAATATTATCTATATGTAAACCACAGTACACGCCGAGTGAGATTCTCCTACGCTTTTCACGCTCTGCCCCTCAAGCCTGTGAGAAATGGAATATTTCTTGCCATCTCAGTAAACAAAGGATGTCACAGTCATCAGCCCTTGCAGCCCTCCAGTGTGAGGGGCGGGCCCTGAGGAACACAGGATGTACAAATACAGAATCTGCAGGCCCCAGAGCACTGAGGTGCATAACAAGAGAAGGATTTCAGTGGGCCCAGACTCTGGCACTTTCTCATAGAAAGAATAGCGCTCCGTTCCTCACGTTGCGAGAGCTGGTTTCCCTTAGTTAACCATCAGCTGTTGATGGTCCCCATTACCTGCGCCAGTCCCCTCCCCCCTGTACTTTAGCTCACGGAGGGAGGAGCGCAGAGTGACTCAGCTGAATAAGGGGCCTGCGAGCCTCGGGAGGAGTTTTTAGCCGCTCTCCCCATAGCCGGGAGGAGGGGCGCTGACGCTGCAGCCGGACCCTGCGCCTCGCTTGCCCCGTTTCCCCTCAGGACGCTCGGGCCGACCCCCCTCCCCACGCACCCCCAGGCCCCACGAGCCAGGCCGAGGGCAGGGACGAGAGGAGGGACCGAAATTTCCCAGGACCAGACGCTGGGGGCAGCCCTTTCTGCACAGCAGCGGCGGGTGGCAGCGAAACCCTGCCCCTCAGAACCTGGTCTTGCGCTGCCGCCCGGACACCGGACCAGGCGGAGGGGCTGCGCCCACTTACCCGGCCCGCCGTCCCCACGACTGTCGCGGCTTCGGCCGCCAGGGCCCCTCAACAGCCGGCAGCCTCAGTGAGGCCGCCCTCCCCTCGGGCCACCTCCGTGACGGCGGAGGGAAGAGACCCCGAGCCGGGAGTTCCAGCACTGTGGAAACGCGGGCTCCGTTCTGGGCACAGGGGGTGGGACCGCTCTGCCCCGAGGCCTTCTGGGAGTGAGGGGGGCGCGGGGGGGGAGGGAGCCGCCAGGAGCTGAAGGCCCCGTCGGGGGCCCTGGAGGGGCGGCCCGACCTGAGGGCCCCGCCCACTCTCACCGCAGCCCAGGCAGCTTTCCTGGAATCCTACACAAAAACGTTAGAAAAAAACGCGCTCTACAGTAAATATTCACAAATGATTGTTGCTGCTGTGCTTCCTATTCTATTAAACGTGTAAAATCCACAAAACACTTTAAGTTCAGAGTTATCTATGAATTTTCACCTGTCCTTATTATGCCTCCGCTATTCCCAATTGTGGTGAATGAATCAGAGACTGTGGCATCACTAGTTTAAAATGAGCTTGTTAAAAAAATAGAACTCAGGCCCACCGGACCTACTGAATCACCATCTGCACTTTTACAATCTCCCCAGTGTACTTTTGTACCCATGAATAGTTGAAAGGCTCATTTCTACCTCGACATGTCTTTTCTGTCTGAGATATACACACATTTTATGCAGTTTGATATAAATAAAACACTCAAAAATGCATATGCCTGTGTTGAAACCATCGTTTTATCATTTTTTTTCCAGATAAGTATAGTCTCTATACTGGTTTTGTGGATCACATGCCACACTCTTTTCTTGTAGTTAGAAATAAGATAGAGAAACTTACTTTATATATATATATATATATATATATATATATATATATATATATATATATATATATATTAGTGGATAATTGAAGACACTCTTCTAAATTAAAACCAGTTCTCTTAACTTGCTGTTTTCTTCTTGGGTCACATTATGAACTCTTCCCGTGGCAACACGGTATGTGTACTTTTAATTTCAGGGACTGCTGACATTCCAGGATATGGCCATAGATTTCTCTCAAGAGGAGTGAGAATGCCTGGACTAAGATCAGTGGGAATTGTACAGGGATGTGATGTTAGAGAAGTATAGGAACCTGCTCTCCTTGGGTGAGGATACCTTCCTTCCAGAATTCCTTATCCAACCACAGGGTTTAGAGCCCTTCATTTGTAGAATGTCTCCTGGAATCTTCGGCTTCCTACAATAGGGTTTCAGACTGCAATGTTTCAGGAAATATTGGGAGTTTGTGGGTATAATTTATCTTATTCTTTTAATATTGCAGCCTCCCTCAGCCACATAGCACAGGGAGAGCAGCTCGGTGCTTTGTGACCACCTAGAGGGGTGGGATAGGGAGAGTGGGAGGGAGGGAGATGCAAGAGGGAAGAAATATGGGAACATATGCTTATGTATAACTGATTCACTTTGTTATAAAGCAGAAAATAACAAATCACTGTAAAGCAATTTTACTCCAATAAAGATGTTAAAAAAATAATAAAAAATAAAATAAAATGGCAGCCTCCCTTTTAATATACTTTGTAACTGCTTCGGATGTGTCTATATGAACTGTGTACTATATGCTTCTGTTATAGTCCTTACAATATTTTATTGTTTTATTTTCTGTAACAATTTTCCATGGATTCATTGGGCTTACGGTATACTAAAAGGGAGACTGCGATTCTGGGACTTCCCTGCTGACGCAGTGGTTAAGAGTTCGCCTGCCAATTCAGGGGAGACAGGCTCGATCCCTGGTCCGGGAAGATCCCACTTGCCACGGAGAAACTAAGCCAGTGGGCCACAACTACTGAGCCTGTGTGCCACAACTACTGAAGCCGGTGCACCTTGGACCCGTGCGCCATTTATTTTTTGGGAGAATCAAACCACCTCTGAGTGATCAAAATTTAGACCAGCTAGTCAAAATGCTTTATCACCTGTTCTTCTAAAACACTGATCAACAGAACAAGTTTTACTAGGGATAATAGTGTAATTGTATTCTGGAGTTCATATCGGCAATATGGTTTATGACCTTGATACTGGATCACGACATTTCAGTGGTATAACTGCTATTAATTGTCTGTTCAACGATTAAAGTCTCACGTGATCTGAGTTCAGACTGGAGTCATCCTGGTTGCTTTCTGTCTATTGCAGATTTCTTCCAGTAGGAAAGGACAAGAGCAATATGGCTTACTTTACAAAATGTCTGCAAACTAAATGATGACATAATCTACATTCAATTAATTTATACATACCCTACTGTAGAACTGGGTTTGTTATGGTGGCAGACCCTGGTAATTATGTAAAACTGAAACCTTTATGTGCACTGGTTCAAGTCCTCTTCCTAAGAATACGTTTATAATCAACATTCTTTCACAAATGACCCAATTTAATTCACCATAGCATTCCTCATATTAACTAAATGGAAAATCCTAGGCTATATACAAATCCAGAAAGGGCCAAAAGTCATCAGCCCCCATGGATGACTACAACCCATTGCTGAGGCATTCAAATTACTTATTAAAGAACCACTATGTCCATCAACATCATCAATTTATATATTATTGCCCCAATGCTAGCCTTAACCCTGGCTCTCACAACATGAATTCCTCTTCCCATATCTTATCCACTAATTAATATAAACGTAGGCATATTATTTATATTAGCCATATCACACCTAGCTATTTATTCCATCCTCAGATCTGGATGAGCTTCACATTCAAAATACTCACTCACTGGAGCCCTAGGGACAGTAGCACACACAATCTCCTATGAAGTAATGTAGCAGTTATTGTATTCTCAGTCTTACAGATAAATGGATCATTTACACTTTCAACAGTAATTATTACATGAGAACACCTATGACTAATTTTCTCCTGACCCCTACCCAGAATTTGATTGTCTCCGCAGTAGCAGAAATCCAGTGAAGCCCCACTTGATTTAACAGAAGTGGAATCAAAGCCTGTATATGTCTTCAATGTAGAAAATGTAGCACGCCCTTCCACCCCGTCCTTCCTAGAGAATATGTCAATTTCCTTATAATAAACGTTTCCACAACAATCTATTTTTAGGAGCATTCAACAATCCCTAGGTGCCAGAATGATAGATTCTTTCATCTTGTGAATATAGTTTTTTTAAAAAATATTTTTTTTTATAATTTTACTACCTTTAAACAAAATGTACTCCATTGCTGTGGAATATTCCTTCATAGGAGCGTGCATGGTTCATTTCTGCATCCGCTTGTGATGGCCTTCAGGTTCTTTCAGGTTTGGCTCCTGTGGCTGCAGAGTCTATGTCCGTGTGTCCTGGTGCAGGGCTGGGGGGTTTGTGTTCAGCTGGGAGGAGCACTGTGCGTCTGTGTGCACGGACTTTGCTCTCTGAGGCCCGATTGCTTCAGAAGTGGTTGCACCCCCCGCTGCGAACCAGGCTTTCCATTGCTCCACAGCCTGCTGATATTTGATACTGTGTCTTCATGTCTGCCATTCTGGTAGGTGTGTGCACAGTAGTTTTCTTATGGTTTTAATCCCTCGGTTGTTAGTGAAGTTGTGCATCTTGTGGTATTCATGGACTACTTCCTGGTGTTTTTTTTTAAAGTTTTAAAAATTGGGGTCCAATACACAAAACATAAACTTTACTATCTTAACCATTTTTAAGTGCACATTTCAGGGTCCAGGAGTAATTCGCACTGTTGTGCAAACCTGACCGCCATTGTCCTCCAGAATTTTTCATCTTGCAAAATTGAAACAGTCCCCATTAAACACTCAGTCCCCATTGTCCCTCCCTCAGCCCCTGGCACTCACCATCCTACTTTCTGTCTCTATGTTTCCAACTGCTCTAGGGTCCCCGTATGAATGGATCAAGCACTGTTTGTTTGTTTGCGTCTAGCTTACATCACTGAGCATTAATGCCCTCACGGTTCATCCCTGCTGCAGCCTGCGTCAGAATTGCCTTCCCTTTTAGGCTGAATAACATTCCCTTGTATTGATGGACCATGTTTTTCTTCTCCGTTCATCCATTAGTGGACACATGTAATATCTACATTCATTTCTCCCGTCATAATATTTGTAGAATTACGTCAGAAAGTTCTATGAATCAAAAGTCATTTGCCATTAACTTTTTTCTTAAACTTTTTATTGTGAAAAACATCAAAGCTAAGAAAAGGGAAAAATACATGTCAGCTTCACTTGTGTTCAGGACTTAATGCTTTACGGATTCAATTTATGGATTCACTTTATTCCCTGTGTGTGTGCTATGTACATGCGTGTGCATGTGCCTGTTTGCATACCTATGCTGTGCATGTACATAGGTATGTGCACTTGCACACGTTAGTTAGTGTGCACTTGCTCACGTTAGTGTGTGCATGGGCATATGCGTGCATGTGTGTTCATATGCTAGTGTGTGAATATATTTGTGCTGTGCACCTGCATATGTTTGTGTGTGTGCTGTGCCCGCCTGTGTGCACAACTGTGTGTTTGCTGGAACCACTTGCAGATATATCCACACGCAGCTGCTCTAACAATCCTGCGTAGCCACGTAAAGGTCACAGATCTCAGAGATTTAAATGGATGGAGCAGGATGTCCTGACACAGAGTCTGTCTTCCAATGACTGACTGTCTCAGTAACATCCTTCACACCTTCTTTAAGCCCCATTCTGGGTCCAGTTTAGACCCCCATTACATTCAGTCACCTGCCCCAGCTCCCCTAAAGCTACAATGTCACAGTTGGAGAGCCCGGCCAAGGCTGGGGGTGCCCCTCCTGTTGGCCTGGCCTCCAGGCTCTGCACTTGGCTCCTGTGTTCCCATCTCTCAGCCAGGCCCCGACTTGGATGGGGCTGCCACCTCTTTCCTCACAGGGTCCCATCACCCATCAAGGGGGTTCATTCTCCCAAAGTCAGCATCAGGAGTGGGGGCGTGACAGTCCCCACTGGGTCTCCTTCATGTGAGACCTTGTGCTTTTGAAAGAGCAGGCGCCCTGCCCTCGGGGGTGGGAGCTGGGGGGCGACATGCGGCCCACAATGGGCAGGCGGGTCACCAGGTGGGGCGAGCCAGTGTGCAAGGAGTTCCGTGGTGGGTTCTCCTCTCCAACGGCTTCTGTGCCCCTACCTCTCCCCGTGCCTCCCCTCGAAGATAGCACGGTGCCCGGGACCGGAGCCATGGGAGCTGTCAGCCACCGCCCCCTCTACACACACAAACACACACACGCACACACACACGCACACGCTGCAGGGAAGCAGGACCTGAGTGCAGGGCTCTCAGTGGCCCTGAGTTCCCCGCCTGGAATCGGCCAGCGGAACAGACAGACAGGATCTCCCGGCCCGGACCATGCAGGACTGTCCTGCCTGGGCTTCCAGTGCGGCCGCCTCCTTCTGGAAGCCTGGGAGGCTGGAATCAGGCCACTTCTTGTCTGTCCTGGCAGCAGACTGGGCTGCACTCTCAGAAGCTCGTGGCTCGCCCGTGGATCCTGACCATCAGGTGGCCAGAGATATTGGTAACATTTCGGTTTTGCCTGTTGAAATGTTTAATGACAAAGATTTTGTTCAGTTTCCTGATGTGGGTGTCCAAAGATGAGAGACCCATGTGTGTGATCTGTACCTCTTATGAGATCAGCCCTAAGCTGGTTTAAACATGATCAAGTTCTGTCTACACGGTAGATTTAGACCTCTGCATGTCCTGTCTACTGATTATGTTTAGAGCTGACCATGTGTTGTCTATACTAAGAAGATTTAGACCTGACCATGTTCTGTGTACGCTAGGACTATGGGAACCTGGGTAGAAACCCGGCCTGGCCTCAGGACTGGGAAGCTCCGTGCCTGCATCTGAAGGTCAGTGCTTAGATGTCTGGGGTCTGGAGCTGAGGTGGGCTTGTCTAAGTAACAGCCTCTCTTCTGAGTGTGGTTACCTGGTCCTCCCAAGGGTCAGTGCTATGGTCGGGGCCTTAGTCTTAATCCCTGCAAGGTTCATCTTCCATGGGGCTCGTGGAGAATCTGCAGGAGGGCTACCTGGCAATAATTCTAATTCACCAGCACGTGCTTGGTGCGTAGGGAGGCAGGTTTAGCTGGTGAATTGATTGCAGGGCACGCAGGTTGGGCAAAAGGCCGATGGGTAAGAGCTGAGGCTGCTGCTGAGCTCTCCTTCCAGTCTACTGTCCCCACTCAGAAGCATCCAGAGCTGCCCCTCGGCTTTCAGCCCTGATGTCCTGTGAGTTATCTCAACAAGTATGTGAGACAAGAAAGGACTGAGCCTGCCAGAACCAAGTAGTGTGTTCAACTCTAGCATGAAAGCTTTAAAAAGAGGTAAAATCAACAGAAGCAAAGGGAAAAGAGGAGGACTTCTCTGGGACAAGTGTGGGGAGAGGAGACCCACCTGCCACTTTTTCCCGTCCCAGGAGGTCCCAGGAACACAGCTTGTTTCCACATGAGGGGAGCCACCAGCAGAGCCATGGTGTCCTGACCAAGGGGACATGTCACCCCAGGTGCAGGGTCTGGGGAGGTGAGGTCACCCTGGAGACTGTGCACGTGTGAGCCCAGTTGGGGGAGTCTGGGGAGGGCGGTTCACCCGGGGACTGTGGACATGTGACTCAGGTGGAGGGGCCTGTGTAGGAAGGGTCACCTGTTGAGAGAGAACGTGTGACTTTAGGTGCAGGGCCTGGGGAGGTGGGGTCACCGTGGTGAGTGTGGATGTGTGACCCCAGGTAAAGGGTGTGGGGAGTGTGTGGGTCTCACCACATCTGCATGGGCCAGGATCACATGTACAGGGAGACCCCATATGTGCTCTTTGCCTGCAGTGTGTCTTTTCCCCTTTGAGATTTCCAACCTCTGCATTAAGAGTGTTGCCCTGATTAACCTGTGGTACCTTTTCTTCTCTTAGTCTTCTCACATTCATATGAGGTCAGGCATGTTTGAGTGGGTTGCTGCCCTGTGCTCTGGTGAGTGACAACACTTGGTGGTATCATATTAATAACATATCATATCATATGTCTAATCTATGGGTTTCACCACTGCCTGGGTACCCCTGGACAGGGGTCAGGTGAGCACAGACTACACCCCCCCACCCACGAATGGTCTCCCATGTGCCGTATGAGGGTACCATGATGGCCCCTAAGGTAGGGGACTGTGTCTGGGCCTCCGACATTTTTGATGAAGGGGAGTCGAAATGGAATCTCAACTAACAAGACATTATTTTAAGAATTTATTTTAAGTGAAATAAAACACACGTCACATACCCTTTACCATCATCACCATTTTAAGTGCACGTTTCTGAGGCATCAGATCTATTCACTTTCTCATGGAGCCATCACCACCATTCCTAGAACTTTTCATCTTGCAAAACCAAAATTCCACAACCATGAAAGTCTCACTCCCCGTTCCCTCCCACTGCCCCTGGCGCTGATATCCACGTCAGTCCCTGAGTTGTGGACTCCAGGGCGCCCACTGGAGTGGAATCCTGCCGTGTTTGCTGACGGGTCCCTTTGGAAGAGCTGACTTTCAGTCTGAAGCTCTGCCTGTTTGCATCTGAAGAATCTGCATTTAAGGAGAGGGTGTATGAGGAAGGGGGTGTATGAGGGACAAAGGTGTCCGGCGTGCAGATGAGCCAGGACCTGACCAGCTGCCTTTTGGGTCCTCTGGTTCCGTCTCTTGGTCTGTGCCTCATCTGCATCATCACTGTCCCCGCTGGCACCCCTGGGGTGTTGTTGTCTGAGTGAGATTCCCCTGGTGCCCCTGCTCTCCTTCCCTCCTCCTGCTGGTTGGGGAGGAAACTGCTTGCTGTGTGGTCTCTACTCCTGAGGCACGAAGGACCCTGCAGCGTGGACCTGCAGAGTGTGGGTGTGGTCCCAAGAGCATGGGACCCACATAGGACACAGCATTTGGGGCATGACAAGTGCTAGGGCTGCCTCATCACTGACAGGGAATGTTGCCAAGATCCTGCTCGGGAGGGCGTGGTGGGTGGCCTGGGACCCCAGCGGCCCCACTCCTATCCTGGAGCTTGGAGAGTGCATCCCCATGGGCTCCAGATTCACCCCACATCTCAGCCATATCCCTCTGTCGTGTCTTTGAACTCAGGAAAACGACCTCTACTGATCATTGTCCACAACATAGGCCTGGTCCTGTCGGTATTAGGATTCTTTCATGTAGGCGTCCTGGGATAGCAGCTCTTTTTAGGCCTGAGAAGGAACAGCTCAGGAGTGTACAACAATTTCAGATGAAACTAACATTCAGTGACTATCTCTATAGTGCTAGGTTGTTGACTTCTATTAATCACTATTCTCCTGGTTTTAGCTCTGATGTGGGGATTACAGAGGAGTCAACATTTAAATCTTCATAATCTGTGTATTTGTAGCGTCAGTATCGTTACTGACCCATAGTTTTTATGGTTTGGGAAGAGTTATTGATTTCATGCATCATGTAAAGGATTCACAATGATGATAGGGCAATTAAGATTACAATAATGGCTGGTAAATTGTTCAAATGTTCTCTACCTGTGCATCTATTGTATGCATGTGGGTTAGTTTCGTTGTCAATATTAGTGAAATTATATAGAGGACTAGAGAACTTCTTTTAAAAATCACTATTAATGTGTGTGATGAAAATGTAAAAGTTCTTCCATAATCGGTGATGTTGTATCTTGAGAGCCTAGATGAAATTGATATGCCTTTGTGATATACACTATTTTAGCCTATAATTTCACTTTGAAAAATTTACATCACTTTTTACTTTTATCTCATTTATTGAGAAAGACATAATTGTTATGCTGTTGGCTTCAAACTGCTTGAAAATGACTTGAGTCCTTCCTTATTTTACATTTACATAGGTAGGATCTTCAAATATAGGATATGGTGGAGGGCATCCACACAACCATTCTAGGTTAGGAGTAGCCATTTCCATTGCTGAGACTTCTCGTTTGGACACAAATGGTTTTCACAGTATGAAGATTATTAGCATTACTGCTGCTACTGAGACGAATGAGACTAAAGACAAAATATTTCATGTCGTGTGTGCCTCAGAGGAATGTAGTAACCTCCCTGAGAGGCCAAGAAAGTGCTGCAGGAAGTCATATTTACTACTACAAATATACCTGTGAAGTGAGTTTTGCTACTGCTGAGTTAACTGTGTAACCTGAGAATTGTGGGAATCAGTGTAGGAAGCCCCCTATAATAGTGAAGACTGCTCCCATGGACACTACGTCATGGAAGTGTGCTACTACATAGTATGTATCCTGGAGGACAATGTCCGGGGATGAGTTGGCTACGATGATTCCTGTCAAACCACCTACTGTAAAAAGGAAAATAAAGCCTAAACTCATAATAGAGTGGGATCTCATATAATATTACCTCCGTGAAGAGTTGCTAATCAGGGACTTCCCTGGTGATGCAGTGGTAAAGAATTGGCCTGCCAATACAGGGGAAACGGGTTCGATCCCAGGGCCGGGAAGATTCCACATGCCGCGGAGCAAAAAGCCCATGTGCTACAACTACTGAGCCTGCCCTCTAGAGCCCGTGAGCCACAACTACTGAGCCCACGCACCAGAGCCCGTGCTCTGCGAAAAGAGAAACCACTGCAATGAAAAGGCCGCACACCACAACGAAGAGTAGCTGCCGCTCAGCGCAACCATAGAAAGCCCACGTGCAGCAACCAAGACCCAACACAGCCAAAAGAAAAAAAAAAGAAAAATTAAAAAAGTGTTGCTATCCCTATGGTAAACATATGATGGGCCCACAAGAGAAATCCTAAAAAGCCAGTAGACATGACTCATACTATTCCCAAATAGCTGAAAGGCCCTTTTCATCCTAAATAGTATGTAATGATATGTGAGTTTATAACAAACCCTGGTAGGCCATGAATACAGACTTCAGGGTGACCAAAGAATCAAAATAGGTGTTGGTATAGGATTCGGTCTCCTCCTGCAGGGTCAAAGAAAGTAGTGTTGAGATTTCTATCTCTTAACAGTATGGCAATGCTGGCTGCTCGGACTGACATTGGTAATTATAGTAATATGGCTATAGCTGGGGAAGATTAAACAAATAATGGTGTTTGGTATTGGGATATGACTGATGGTTTTGTATGAAAGACTATAGTGATAAAAGTAATAGCACCAAGAATGGAAGAGACACCTGCTAAATGTAAGGAGGAAATGGTTAGGTCGACAGAGGCTCCTGTGTGGGCCCGATTGCAGGCTAGAGCTGAATACACGGTTCCACTGTACCAGAACCAGCTTCTACTGTTGGTGATATGAGTAGGAGTAAGAATGATGGGGGAAATAGTCAAAAGTTTATATGATTTATTTGGGGAAATGCTAGCTCAGGTGTCCTACTTATTAGTGGCCCAAGTCAGTTTTGAAACCCTGCAATATAATGGGTACAACTATAAAGAAAATTATTACAAGTGAAGGGACTGTTATGACTACCTTACAGATTTGGGCATCTCCAAGTAGTGCTCCAGGTTAGCATATCTCAGCCTGGATTAATATACTTAAGGTGCTGCCTGCTACTCCAGCTCAAGCACCAAATAGTAAATATAAAATGCCGATATCTTTGTGATTTGTTGAAAATAATCAGCAGTGTATGAACAGAGGTAAAATGACTGAGCTAGCTTTAGACTGTAAATGTAAAGACAGAGATCGAGCCCTCTTTGTCGCAAACCCTGTGGTGAATCAACGAATTGAACTGTAATTTCAGAGAAGCAGCTTCAATTCTGCCAGAGATTTTCCTGCCTTTTTTCTCTTGTTTTCTTTCTCAAATGAAGGAGAAGCAGATTGAAGCCAGTAGACTAGAGGATTTGCCTGTTAACTAAAGTTTCCTGGGGTTCAAGCTCATCAATCTCCTAAAGATTTGGCTGAATTACAATGTTTGCTTTACATTCAATTGATGTAGGATGAAGTCTTGCAATCCTTAGTTTTAGGAATTAAGTAAATTTTACTTGTTTAGGGTTATGAAAGCTCTTGGTCTGAACTGACCTAAATTCCTAGTCCAGCACTGATAGAACGGGTGTATGTGTAGGAATCATGTGGATATTATGATTGGTGATGTTAGGAGGGTTATTTCTTTGTATGTTCAAATTGTTTTATTTTTCTGGTGTTTAATGAAGGGAACATAGTTAGTGACGTGGAGTATGTTAGCTGCAAGTAGAAATATATGTTGAGGACGGCTATGATGGCTATCCGTGTTGGTAGAATGATGTTATCATTTTTGTTACCTCTTGGATAATTATTCATTTGGGTAAAAACCCTGATCGTGAAGGGTGATGTCCTAATGATACTATAATGGTGAGGAAAAGGATTGTGATGGGACGTGTTTTATCTCACGTGTGTGATGATGATACTCTTGTAGTACATGATCTGGTCATAACTAAGAAGCAGAGAGTGTTGTTATGATATAAATTAGTATGCTTAGGATTGTTATAATTGGAATATACTTTATAATAGCTGTTATTCATCCTATATGGGCAATTGATGAGGAGGGTGTAATTTTTTCCAGGTGAGTATGGCTAAGTCTGCCTCAGCCTCCAGCTATGATTTATAATATCACTATGATTAATAGTATATTTAGGTTGATGGATGGTGACATGTGGTATAAAACTGATAGGGGTGCACTTTTGTCAGGTAAATAGCATCAGGCCTGCTGTTCATGGAATGCCTTGTGTTACTTTAGACACTCAGAAGTGAAAGGGGGAAAGTCCTACTTTTGTGACAAGGGCGATTTTCATGAGGGTGGATGCTGCTGGATTAAAGATTTTTGTTATTCTTTGTGTTCTTTGACCAGAGTACATTAGATTAATGATAATAGCCATTATAAGTAGTATTGATGTGGTGGATTGTTTTAGGAAATATTTCCTGGATGCATCTGTAGCTTATGGGTTCGTGTCTTTTTATTAGAATGGGGATACCATTAACCAGTGTGAGCTTCTTATACAGTTATATTTCCTGAGATAATAGTCAGTAGAATGATAGTAAAAACAATGAGAGTTTATTAGTACAGGAAGGATATATGACAACATTTTGGGGGTATGGGCCTGAACCTTACTTAGAGAACCTTACTATATAGCATGTGGTGCAATGTGGTAGCATGGAGAATGTAAAATTCTTAGGAAGAATTCAATTCCAGGAATAAGAGCATTGAAACTTCTATGATTTACTCTATCAAAGTAACTCTTTTGTCAGACATATTTCTTAAGTTGGTGGTGGGTTGCCTGGTATGATGACAGGTAGTGAAAACTCATATACATCAGGCTAATGTTAGTAGTAAAAAACCCATTTTATAAGAGATGTAGACGTTGATCATATCAAAATTGTGGGTAGGATGCTCGAATTCATAGAAAGGAGATTATTAGATGTGTTTTAATGATGACTTGGGCTGTATAAAATTCTGGCACCTAGGGGTTGTCGAATGCTCCTAAAAATAGATTGTTGTGGAAATGTTTATTAGAAGGAAATTGACAAATTCTCTAGGAAGGACGGGGTGAGTGGGCGTGCTACATTTTCTACACTGAAGACAATTACAGGTTTTGATTCTACTTCTGTTAAATCAAGTGGGGCTTCACTGGATTTCTGCTACTGTGGAGACAATCAAATTCTGGGTAGCGGTCAGAAGAAAATTAGTCATAGGTGTTCTCGTGTAATAATTACTGTTGAAAGTGTAAATGATCCATTTATCTGTAAGACTGAGAATACAATAACGGCTACATTACTTCATTTGAGATTGTACGTTCTACTGTCCCTAGGGCTCCAGTGAGTGAGTATTTTGAATCTGAAGATCATCCAGATCAGAGGATGGAAAAAATGGCTAGGTGTGATATGGCTAATATAAGTAGTATGCCTACATTTATATGAATTAGTGCATAAGATATGGGAAGAGGAATTCATGTTGTGAGAGCCAGGGTTAAGGCTAGCACTGTGGCTATAATATATAAATTGATGATGTTGATGGACATAGTAGTTCTTTAATAAGTAATTTGAATGCCTCAGCAATGGTTTGTAATCATCCATGGGGGCTGATGATTGTTGGCCCTTTCTGGATTTGTATATAGCCTAGGATTTTCCATTTGGTTAATATGAGGAATGCTATGGTGAATTTAATTGGGTCATTTGTGAAAGAATGTTGATTATAAACGTATTCTTAGGAAGAGGACTTGAACCAGTGCACATAAAGGTTTCAGGTTTACATAATTACCGGGCTCTGCCACCATAACAAACCCGGTTCTACAGTAGGGTATGTATAGATTAATTGAATGTAGATTATATCATCATTTAGTTTGAAGACATTTTGTAAAGTAAGCCATACTGCTCTTGTCCTTTCATACTGGGAGAAATCTGCAATAGACAGAAACCAAGCAGGATGACTCCAGTCTGAACTCAGATCACGTGAGACTTTAATCGTTGAACAAACAGACAGTTAATAGCAGTTATACCATTGAAATGTCCTTATCCAGCATCAAGGTCATAAACCATATTGCCAATATGAACTCTAGGATACAATTACACTGTTATCCCTAGTAAAACTTGTTCCGTTGATCAGTGTTTTAGAAGAACAGGTGATAAAGCACTTTGACTAGCTGGTCTAAATTTTAATCACTCAGAGGTGGTGTGATTCTCCAAAAAATAAGTGGCACACGGACTCAAGGCACACCGGCTTCAGTAGTTGTGGCGTGCAGGCTCAGTAGTTGTAGCCCCCTGGTTTATTTGCTCTGTGGCACGTGGGATCTTCCAAGACTGGGGATCAAACCTGTGTCCCCGGCATTGGCAGGCGAACTGTTAACCACTGCGTCAGCAGGGAAGTCCTAGAATCACAGTCTCTCTTTTAGTATATCTTAAGCCCAAAGAATCCATGGAAAATTGTTACAGAAAATAAGACAATAAAATATTGTAAGGAATATAACAGAAGCATATAGTACACAGTTCATATAGACACATCCCAAGCAGTTACAAAGTATATTAAAAGGGAGGCTGGAGACTCTTGGAAGATGGCGGAAGAGTAAGGCGCGGAGATCACCTTCCTCCCCACAGATACATCAGAAATTCATCTACACGTGGAACAACTCCTACAGAACACCTACTGAATGCTGACAGAAGTCCTCAGATCCCCCAAAAGGCAAGAAACCACCCCACATACCTGGGTAGGACAAAAGAAAAAGAATAAACAGAGACAAAAGGATAGGGATGGGACCTGCACCCATGGGAGGGAGCCATGAAGGAGGAAAGGTTTCCACACACTAGAAGCCCCTTCACGGTGGAGACTGCAGGTGGTGGAGGGGGAAAGCTTCGGAGTAGCGGAGGAGAGCGCAGCCACAGGGGTGCGGAGGGCAAAGTGGAGAGATTCTGGCACAGAGGATCGATGCCCTCAGGCACACACCAGCCCGAGAGGCTTGTCTGCTCGGCCGCTGGGGCGGGCGGGGCTGGGAGCTGAGGCTTGGGTATCGGGTTTCAGTCGGAGCACAGGGAGAGGACTGGGGCTGGCGGCAGGAAGAGAGCCTGAAGGGGTTAGTGCACCACGGCTAGCACAGAGGGAGTCCGGGGAAAAAGTCTGGAGCTGCCGAAGAGGCAAGAGACTTTTTCTTCCCTTTTGTTTCCTGGTGCGCGAGGAGAGGGCATTAAGAGCACTGCTTAAAGAAGCTCCAGAAAAGGGCGTGAGCCACGGCTGAAGGCGCGGACCCCGGAGACGGGCGTGGGATGCTGGGGTTGTTGCTGCCGCCGTCACAAGGCCTGTGTGCGAGCGCAGGTCACTGTCCACCCCGCCTTCCAGGGAGCCTGTGCAGCCCGCCACTGCCGAGGTCCCGGGACCCAGGAACGGCTTCCCCGGGAAAGCGCACAGAGCGCCTCGGGCTGGTGCAACGTCACGCTGGCCTCTGCCACTGCAGGCCAGCCCCGCACTGCGCGCCCCTCCCTCCCCTCTGCCAGCCAGAGCGCCCGAATCAGCGGCTCCTTTAAACCCGTCCTGTCTGAGCGAAGAACGGACGCCTTCTGGAGACCTACACACAGAGGCGGGGCCAGGTCCAAGGCTGAGACCCGGGAGCTGTGAGAGCAGAGAAGAGACAGGGAAATCTCTCTGTGCAGCCTCGGAGGCAGCAGATTAAAGCTCCTCGGTCCACTTGATGTGCCTTGCATCTGTGGATTGCATGAATGGACAGCAAATCATCCCAAATTGAGGAAGTGGACTTTGAGGACAAGATTTAAGACTTTTTCCCCTTTTCCTCTTTTTACAACGAATCATCCCAAATTAAGGAGGTGGACTTTGAGAGCAAGATTTCAGACTTTTCCCCCTTTTCCTCTTTTTACAACGAATTATCCCAAATTGAGGAGGTGGACTTTGAGAGCAAGATTTTCAATTTTTCCCCCTGCTCTCTTTTTGTGAATGTGTATGTGTATGCTTCTGTGTGAGATTTTCTCTGTATAGCTTTGCTTCCACCATATGTCCCAGGGTTCTATCTGTCAGTTTTTTTTCAATAATTACCTTTTAATTTTAATAATGCTACTATATTTTATACTTTATTCTATTTTACTTTACCTGCTCTTTCTTTTTTTACTACCTTCCCTTCCTCCCTCCCTCCCTCCGCTGCTCCTTTCTTTCTTTCCCTCTTTCATTCTTTCTTACCTCCCTCCCTCCCTTCTTCCTTTAACTCTTTTTCTTTCCTTCCTCCCTCCCTCCCTCCTTTCTTTCTTTCTTTCTTTCTGTCCTCCCTCCTCCCTCCCTCCTTTCTTTCTTTCTTCCTTCCTTCCTTCCTTCCTTTCTTTCCTTCTTCCTTTCTTTCTCTCTCTCTTTCTTTCTTCTACTAATTCTTTCTTTCTACTTTTTCTCCCTTTTATTCTGAGCTGGGTAGATGAAAGGCTCTTGGTGCTGCAGCCAGGAGTCAGTGCTGTGCCTCTGAAGTGGGAGAGCCAACTTCAGGACACGGGTCCACAAGAGACCTCCCAGCTCCACATAATATCAAGTGGCGAAAATCTCCCAGAGATCTCCATCTCAACACCAGCACCCAGCTTCAGTCAACGACCAGCAAGCTACAGTGCTGGTCACCCTATGCCAAGCAACTAGCAAGAAAGGAACACAAACCCACCCATTAGCAGAGAGGCTGCCTAAAGACATAATAAGGCCACAGGCACCCCAAAACACACCACAAGATGTGGACCTGTCCACCAGAAAGACAAGATCGAGCCTCAACCACCAGAACACAGGCACTAGTCCCCCCCACCAGGAAGCCTACACAACCTACTGAAACAACCTTAGCCACTGGGGACAGACACCAAAAACAACGGGAACTACGAATCTGCAGCCTGCAAAAAGGAGACCCCAAACACAGTAAGATAAGCAAAATGAGAAGACAGAAAAACACACAGCAGGTGAAGGAGCAAGATAAAAACCTACCAGACCTAACAAATGAAGAGGTAATAGGCAGTCTACCTGAAAAAGAATTCAGAATAATGATTGTAAAGATGATCCAAGATTCTATTTCCAAGATCCAAAATCTTGGAAATAGAATAGACAAAATGCAAGAAACAGTTAACAAGGACCTACAAGAACTAAAGATGAATCAAGCATCGATTAAAAACACAATAAATGAAATGAAAAATACTCTAGATGGGATCAATAGCAGAATAACTGAGGCAGAAGAACGGATAAGTGAGGTGGAAGATAAAATAGTGGAAATAACTGATGCAGAGCAAAATAAAGAAAAAAGAACGAAAAGAACAGAGGACAGTCTCAGAGACCTCTGGGACAACAATAAACACACCAACATTAGAATTACAGGGGTTCCAGAAGAAGAAGAGAAAAAGAAAGGGACTGAGAAAATATTTGAAGAGATTATAGTTGAAAACTTCCCTAATATGGGAAAGGAAATAGTTAATCAAGTCCAGGAGGCACAGAGAGTCCCATGCAGAATAAATCCAAGGAGAAATACGCCAAGACACATATTAATCAAACTGTCAAAATTAAACACAAAGAAATCATATTAAAAGCAGCAAAGGAAAAAAAACAAATAACACACAAGGGAATCCCCATCAGGTTAACAGCTGATCTCTCAGCAGAAACTCTACAAGCCAGAAGGGAGTGGCAGGACATACTTAAAGTGATGAAGGAGAAAAACCTGCAACCAAGATTACTCTACCCAGCAAGGATCTCATTCAGATTTGATGGAGAAATTAAAACGTTTACAGACAAGCAAAAGCTGAGAGAGTTCAGCACCACCAAGCCAGCTTTACAACAAATGCTAAAGGAACTTCTCTAGGCAAGAAACACGACAGAAGGAATATACCTACAGTAACGAACCCAAAGCAATTAAGGAAATGGGAATAGGAACATACATATCAATAATTACCTTAAATGTAAATGGACTAAATGCTCCCACCAAAAGACACAGATTGGCTGAATGGATACAAAAACAAGACCCATATATATGCTGCCTACAAGAGACCCACTTCAGACCTAGAGACACATACAGATTGAAAGTAAGGGGATGGAAAAAGATATTCCATGCAAATGGAAATCAAAAGAAAGCTGGAGTAGCAATTTTTATATCAGACAAAATAGACTTTCAAATAAAGACTATTAGAAGAGACAAAGAAGGACACTACATAATGATAAAGGGATCGATCCAAGAAGAAGATATAACAATTGTAAATATTTATGCACCCAACATAGGAGCACCTCAATACATAAGGCAAATACTAACAGCCATAAAAGGGGAAATCGACAGTAACACACTCATAGTAGGGGACTTCAACACCCCACTTTCACCAATGGACAGATCATCCAAAATGAAAATAAATAAGGAAACACAAGCTTTAAATGATAAATTAAACAAGATGGACTTAATTGATATTTATAGGACATTCCATCCAAAAACAACAGAATACACATTTTTCTCAAGTGCTCATGGAACATTCTCCAGGATAGATCATATCTTGGGTCACAAATCAAGCCTTGGTAAATTTAAGAAAATTGAAGTTGTATCAAGTATCTTTTCCGACCACAATGCTATGAGACTAGACATCAATTACAGGAAAAGATCTGTAAAAAATACAAACACATGGAGGCTAAACAATACACTACTCAATAACCAAGTGATCACTGAAGAAATCAAAGAGGAAATCAAAAAATACCTAGAAACAAATGACAATGGAGACACGACGACCCAAAACCTATGGGACGCAGCAAAAGCAGTTCTAAGGGGGAAGTTTATAGCAATACAATCCCACCTCAAGAAACAGGAAACATCTCGAGTAAACAACCTGACCCTGCACCTAAAGCAATTAGAGAAAGAAGAACAAAAAAAACCCAACGTTAGAAGAAGGAAAGAAATCATAAAGATCAGATCAGAAATAAATGAAAAAGAAATGAAGGAAATGAGAGCAAAGATCAATAAAACTAAAAGCTGGTTCTTTGAGAAGATAAACAAAATTGACAAACCATTAGCCAGACTCATCAAGAAAAAAAGGGAGAAGACTCAAATCAATAGAATTAGAAATGAAAAAGGAGAAGTAACAACTGACACTGCAGAAATACAAAAGATCATGAGAGATTATTACAAGAAACGCTATGCAAATAAAATGGACAACCTGGAAGAAATGGACAAATTCTTAGAAATGCACAACCTGCCAAGACTGAATCAGGAAGAAATAGAAAATATGAATAGACCAATCACAAGCACTGAAATTGAAACTGTGATTAAAAATCTTCCAACAAACAAAAGCCCAGGACCAGATGGCTTCACAGGCGAATTCTATCAAACATTTAGAGAAGAGCTTACACCTATCCTTCTCAAACTCTTCCAAAATATAGCAGAGGGAGGAGCACTCCCAAACTCATTCTACGAGGCCACCATCACCTTGATACCAAAACCAAGCAAGGATGTCACAAAGAAAGAAAACTACAGGCCAATATCACTGATGAACATAGATGCAAAAATCCTCAACAAAATACTAGCAAACAGAATCCAACAGCACATTAAAAGGATCATACACCATGATCAAGTGGGATTTATTCCAGGAATGCAAGGATTCTTCAACATATGCAAATCAATCAACGCGATACACCATATTAACAAATTGAAGGAGAAAAACCATATGATCATCTCAATAGATGCAGAGAAAGCTTTAGACAAAATTCGACACCCATTTATGATAAAAACCCTGCAGAAAGCAGGCATAGAGGGAACTTTCCTCAACATAATAAAGGCCATATATGACAAACCCACAGCCAACATTGTCCTCAATGGTGAAAAACTGAAACCATTTCCACTAAGATCAGGAACAAGACAAGGCTGCCCACTCTCACCACTCTTATTCAACTTAGATTTGGAAGTTTTAGCCACAGCAATCAGAGAAGAAAAGGAAATAAAAGGAATCGAAATCGGAAAAGAAGAAGTAAAGCTGTCACTGTTTGCAGATGACATGATACTATACATAGAGAATCCTAAAGATGCTACCAGAAACCGACTAGAGCTAATCAATGAATTTGGTAAAGTAGCAGGATACAAGACTAATGCACAGAAATCTCTGGCATTCCTGTACACTAATGATGAAAAATCTGAAAATGAAATCAAGAAAACACTCCCATTTACCATTGCAACAAAAAGAATAAAATATCTAGGAATAAACCTACCTAAGGAGACAAAAGACCTGTATGCAGAAAATTATAAGACACTGATGAAAGAAATTAAAGATGATACAAATAATTGGAGAGATATACCATGCTCCTGGATTGGAAGAATCATTATTGTGAAAATGACTCTACTACCCAAAGCAATCTACAGATTCAATGCAATCCCTATCAAACTACCACTGGCATTTTTCACAGAACTAGAACAAAAAATTTCAAAATTTGTTTGGAAAAACAAAAGACCCCGAATAGCCAAAGCAATCTTGAGAACGAAAAATGGAGCTGGAGGAATCAGGCTCCCTGACTTCAGACTATACTACAAAGCTACACTAATCAAGACAGTGTGGTACTGGCACAAAAACAGAAAGATAGATCAATGAAACAGGATAGAAAGCCCAGAGATAAACCCATGCACATATGGTCAACTTATCTTTGATAAAGGAGGCAGGAATATACAGTGGAGAAAGGATAGCCTCCTCCATAAGTGGTGCTGGGAAAACTGGACAGGGACACGTAAAAGTATGAGATTAGATCATTCCCTAACACCATACACAAAAATAAGCTCAAAAGGGATTAAAGACCTAAATGTAAGGCCAGAAACTATCAAACTCTTAGAGGAAAACATAGGCAGAACACTCTATGACATAAATCACAGCAAGATCCTTTTGGACCCACCTCCTAGAGAAATGGAAATAAAAACAAAGATAAACAAATGGGACCTAATGAAACTTCCAAGCTTTTGCACAGCAAAGGAAACCATAAACAAGACCAGAAGACAACCCTCAGAATGGGAGAAAATATTTGCAAATGAAGCAACTGACAAAGAATTAATCTCCAAAATTTATAAACAGCTCATGCAGCTCAATAGCAAAAAAACAAACAACCCAATCCAAAAATGGGCAGAAGACTTAAATAGGCATTTCTCCAAAGAAGATATACAGACTGCCAAAAACACATGAAAGAATGCTCAACATCATTAATCATTAGAGAAATGCAAATCAAAACTCCAATGAGATATCATCTCACACCAGTCAGAATGGCCATCATCAAGAAATCTAGAAACAATAAATGCTGGAGAGGGTGTGGAGAAAAGGGAACCCTCTTGCACTGCTGGTGGGAATGTGAATTGGTACAGCCACTATGGAGAACAGTATGGAGGTTCCTTAAAAAAACTACAAATAGAACTACCATATGACCCAGCAATCCCACTACTAGGCATATACCCTGAGAAAACCATAATTCAAAAAGAGACATGTACCAAAATGTTCATTGCAGCTCTATTCACAATAGCCCGGAGCTGGAAACAACCTAAGTGTCCATCATCGGATGAATGGATAAAGAAGATGTGGCACATATATACAATGGAATATTACTCAGCCATAAAAAGAAACGAAACTGAGCTATTTGTAATGAGGTGGATAGACCTAGAGTCTGTCATACAGAGTGAAGTAAGTCAGAAAGAGAAAGACAAATACCGTATGCTAACACATACATATGGAATTTAAAAAAATATCATGAAGAACCTAGGGGTAAGACAGGAATAAAGACACAGACCTACTTGAGAATGGACTTGAGGATATGGGGAGGGGGAAGGGTAAGCTGTGACAAAGCGAAAGAGAGGCATGGACATATATACACTACCAAACGTAAGGTAGATAGATAGTGGGAAGCAGCTGCATAGCACAGGGAGATCAGCTCAGTGCTTTGTGACCGCCTGGAGGGGTGGGATGGGGAGGGTGGGAGGGAGGGAGATGCATGAGGGAAGGGATGTGGGAACAGATGTATATGTATGACTGATTCACTTTGTTATAAAGCATAAACTAATTAAAAAAAAAAAAAAGATCCCGCATGCCATGACTGAGGATCTCGCATGCTGCAACTAAGACCGGGTGCAGCCAAAATAAACAAATAAATAAATTAATTAATTAATTTAAAAAATCTCCTTGTTATTTTAATTGGAATACTATTATTTCACAAAAAATAAATAAAAGGGAGGCTGCCATTTTATTTTATTTTATTATTTTTATTATTTTTTAACATCTTTATTGGAGTAAAATTGCTTTACAATGATGTGTTATTTTCTGCTTTATAAGAAAGTGAATCAGTTATACATATGCATATGTTCCCATATTTCTTCCCTCTTGCATCTCCCTCCCTCCCACGCTCCCTATCCCACCCCTCTAGGTGGTCACAAAGCACCGAGCTGCTCTCCCTGTGCTATGTGGCTGAGGGAGTCTGCAATATTAAAAGAATAAGATAAATTATACCCACAAACTCCCAATATTTCCTGAAACATTGCAGTCTGAAACCCTATTGTAGGAAGCCGAAGATTCCAGGAGACATTCTACAAACGAAGGACTCTAAACCCTGTGGTTGGATAAGGAATTCTGGAAGGAATGTATCCTCACCCAAGGAGAGCAGGTTCCTATACTTCTCTAACATCACATCCCTGTACAATTCCCACTGATCTTAGTCCAGGCATTCTCACTCCTCTTGAGAGAAATCTATGGCCATATCCTGGAGTGTCAGCAGTCCCTGAAATTAAAAGTACACATACCGTGTTGCCACGGGAAGAGTTCATAATGTGACCCAAGAAGAAAACAGCAAGTTAAGAGAACTGGTTTTAATTTAGAAGAGTGTCTTCAATTATCCACTATATATATATATATATATATATATATATATATATATATATAATAAAGTAAGTTTCTCTATGTTATTTCTAACTACAAGAAAAGAGTGTGGCATGTGATCCACAAAACCAGTATAGAGACTATACTTATCTGGAAAAAAATGATAAAACGATGGTTTCAACACAGGCATATGCATTTTTGAGTGTTTTATTTATATCAAACTGCATAAAATGTGTGTATATCTCAGACAGAAAAGACATGTCGAGGTAGAAATGAGCCTTTCAACTATTCATGGGTACAAAAGTACACTGGGGAGATTGTAAAAGTGCAGATGGTGATTCAGTAGGTCCGGTGGGCCTGAGTTCTATTTTTTTAACAAGCTCATTTTAAACTAGTGATGCCACAGTCTCTGATTCATTCACCACAATTGGGAATAGCGGAGACATAATAAGGACAGGTGAAAATTCATAGATAATTCTGAACTTAAAGTGTTTTGTGGATTTTACACGTTTAATAGAATAGGAAGCACAGCAGCAACAATCATTTGTGAATATTTACTGTAGAGCGCGTTTCTTTCTAACGTTTTTGTGTAGGATTCCAGGAAAGCTGCCTGGGCTGCGGTGAGAGTGGGCGGGGCCCTCAGGTCGGGCCGCCCCTCCAGGACCCCCGACGGGGCCTTCCGCTCCTGGCGGCTCCCTCCCCCCCGCGCCCCCGTCACTCCCAGAAGGCCTCGGGGCAGAGCGGTCCCACCCCCTGCGCCCAGAACGGAGCCCGTGTTTCCACAGTGCTGGAACTCCCGGCTCGGGGTCTCTTCCCTCCGCCGTCACGGAGGTGCCCCGGGGCCTGAGGGGAGGGCGGCCTCACTGAGGCTGCCGGCTGTTGAGGGGCCCTGGCGGCCGAAGCCGCGACAGTCGTGGGGACGGCGGGCCGGGTAAGTGGGCGCAGCCCCTCCGCCTGGTCCGGTGTCCGGGCGGCAGCGCAAGACCAGGTTCTGAGGGGCAGGGTTTCGCTGCCACCCGCCGCTGCTGTGCAGAAAGGGCTGCCCCCAGCGTCTGGTCCTGGGAAATTTCGGTCCCTCCTCTCGTCCCTGCCCTCGGCCTGGCTCGTGGGGCCTGGGGGTGCGTGGGGAGGGGGGTCGGCCCGAGCGTCCTGAGGGGAAACGGGGCAAGCGAGGCGCAGGGTCCGGCTGCAGCGTCAGCGCCCCTCCTCCCGGCTATGGGGAGAGCGGCTAAAAACTCCTCCCGAGGCTCGCAGGCCCCTTATTCAGCTGAGTCACTCTGCGCTCCTCCCTCCGTGAGCTAAAGTACAGGGGGGAGGGGACTGGCGCAGGTAATGGGGACCATCAACAGCTGATGGTTAACTAAGGGAAACCAGCTCTCGCAACGTGAGGAACGGAGCGCTATTCTTTCTATGGGAAGGTGCCAGAGTCTGGGCCCACTGAAATCCTTCTCTTGTTATGCACCTCAGCGCTCTGGGGCCTGCAGATTCTGTATTTGTACATCCTGTGTTCCTCAGGGCCCGCCCCTCACACTGGAGGGCTGCAAGGGCTGATGACTGTGACATCCTTTGTTTACTGAGATGGCAAGAAATATTCCATTTCTCACAGGCTTGAGGGGCAGAGCGTGAAAAGCGTAGGAGAATCTCACTCGGCGTGTACTGTGGTTTACATATAGATAATATTTATACTTAACTGTGGTAAATAGAGGTTTTTCGGTCCAATCAACTTGTACTACTGCCCTGTATGTATTAATTTCATCAATATTATATGATAAATGCCTATAGAATTGACTTAATCCATTAAATAGGATAATGATTTTTAAAGGAAACATAATAGAAATATAACAAGGAATCCTTTACCACTAAAGCCTGGGTCTGGATCAACCTAAATAAATGTTGCATTGTTAAAAAATTGAAAGATGTGTTAAATAGAAATATCAACATAATGACAAATGATAAGGACAGCAGAATGTTGAAATGTTCTATCTTTATCATGAAAGTGGCAGAAAATCATGTATTAGTAGGCACTGGAGACAGAAGATGCCTGATTTTATATCTTTGTCATATTTGTACAGTTGTTTCAACAAGTAACTTAAAGACCAAATGGAAAACCAAGCAGGTTCGTGCCTGAGACCATGTTGATGTGAAAGCAGGGATGGCCACCTTGTGCCAGGTGAGTTGAGTTTTTCTGGCCAGGTAGGCCGCAGAGCTCCTGAGAAGCCAGGGCTGGAATTCTTCTGCTGGGTGCCCCTTAGGTTCTGTGACTTGACTGATTGTGAGTCATGTTTCGGGAAAGACTGATCACAGGAAAAGGGTGGGAATAGTGTGATTCGGGGAGCAGCTAACAACATGCATCACGGCTCACAGCCTGAATGAATTTTAAAGAAACAGGAAAACAAATGCTTCTTATGGAATCAGAGAATGTGAGGGCTGGACAATCCCACAAAATGAGGAACACCTGTCCACTTTTCCAGATTAGAAAACAGAGGCCCAGCAAGGTGAAATCCCTCACCCAAGTTGCACCTGTCTCTCCTCCCCACTACATGGTTCATGAAAGCAGGACTCTTCCTGTCGTGATCACTGCTGAACCCCCAAAAGGGCCAGGTATCTAGCAGCTGCTCCAAAAATTTTGGTTGACTGTAGGAACAATGCTATTTCTTTCTTTCTCACTCCTATTCAGGATTGTGCCGAGAACTCCCCAGTTGCAATGTAATTCGATAAATGTAAATATTAACTGAGTTTTGTTATGACGAGGACTTAGGCTTTGAAGGTAACAGACTTGGTTCAGATCCTGGTTCTGCCACTCAATAGCTGTTTGGCTTTGGGAAAATTACTAAACCTCTCTGAGCTTATTTCCTCCTTTGTATAGTGGGGATAAATGTATCTGAGCCAGCAGAGCACCTGCATGAGAAATGTGCACTAAATATGGGTCTTTCTCACTCTCCCATGCCATCTCTCTGTTCTTTCCAGAGAAGTTGTACAGAAGGATATAGTAGGTTTTTTTTTCAAAAAATAATTAATTAATTTTTGGCTGCGTTGGGTCTTTATTGCTATGCACGGGCTTTCTCTAGTTGCGCCGAGTGGGGGCTAGTCTTTTTTGCTGTGTGTGGGCTTCCCATTGCGGTGGCTTCTCTTGCTGCACTTGTTGTGGAGCACCGGCTCTAGGTGCGCTGGCTTCCATAGTTGTGGCCTGCAGGCTCAGTAGTTGTGGCGCATGGGCATAGCTGCTCCACGGCATGTGGGATCTTCCCTGACCAGGACTCGAACCCATGTCCCCTGCGTTGGCAGGCAGATTCTTAACCACTGCGCCACCAGGGAAGTCCGATATAGGACCTTTTAAAGAGGGGGTTTAATTTTTTTCAGAGAGTGTGCATTTTTCTTGTAGAAAAGATTATTCCACTCTAGAAACATTAACTCGCAATACCACTACAAATGCAGTATTCTATGGGTTAGATATCATCAGTCACATTTTTTAAGTAACTGGGCAAATGCCCAAGCACTAGCAACAGGGGAGTAAGAAGACTCAAATCTGGGGTGCCCCCACCCCAATTTCAAGAGCAGGGTGTGTTTTTCAACTCCATATTTCATCTGGTCTTTGTTTCTCATCCATCCTCTGTGTCTGCCTTTCTCAAAAGGCTCAGATCCTCCACTTTCACACCCTCCCGGCTGGCTGTGCCCCAGCTCCTGTCCTGGAACCTCTGCATGCATGGGTGTGCCTGCTCTCCCTGTGCATCACCAGCTTTGCCAGGGAACTGCTGCATCGTGCACTCCTTGCTGTACCCCAGAGTACCTACATCCTTCTGGTACATGAAGTACACTCTCATCACCATGAGGGCACGCCCATCCCCTTACCTTATATCCTGCCTCTAAGCCAGGCTTGGGGGTGACTACAGTGTGCATTCAGCTACGTGAGGGGCTGGGATCAAAGTGAAGTTCCCAACTTTTGAAGTTGCAGGCTTGAGGGGCACACAGTGATTTAAAGTCGGGTCACCTGACTTAAAGGGGGGGCTGATTGATTTAAAGCCAGGGCAGCTGACTTAAACCCTGTGTCCCTCAGCTGCAGGATGAGACCAACTTTGGCGGTGCACGGGTTCACTCCAAGCCAGCACTGCTGTTCAGGAAGAGCTTCCAGTAGCGCCCTAGTGCAGGGGGACTTGGTCGGTTGTCCTGCCGCTGCCCTCAGTGGGGGGCCACCTGCTCTTCTGGAGGAGAATCAGGGAGGGGGAATTGCAGAGACCCGGCTGGAGTTGCGGCACCCCTTGTCTGATGGCAGGGAAGTGGGGGCGGGGCTGTGTGGTGTCCTGGGACTGGACTCACCAGGTCGACTTAGCCTCTCAGCCTCCTCACCTCCCCCCACACACCCCACAAGAGTCTCTAATAATATGTAACTGTGCCTTAGGTTCTCGGTCTTCAAACTCATACCCAGGCTCCCAGGTCCCTTGATTCATCCAATACCTCTGTGCTCTTTCTTCTATTAGATACAGTCCCAGAGGGAGGGGCTGGGGGATGGGACTGGAGGGACCCCGGCAGCAGTGGCCTCAGCTGACTAAAGAGATCCGGGGCCTGCGCTCTCACATATGTGCGAGGACCCTTAAGGCGGAATCGAGGGGGCCAGTTAGAGGCAGTCCTTGCTGCCTCAAGTGAGTATGGATCACCGTCGGGTGGGGAGCACAGTGAGCCTTGAGAAGTACTGTTAGGAGGATGTGTTCCTCCCTGCGCTTCAAGGACGTGAGTGGGCTTCAGGGCTCCAGTTCCCCTCCAGGCCTCCAGGTCCGACTGCACCCCAGCGGGCTTGCAGACCTGGCTTGTTATCCCAGACCTTGTCAGGCTCCAGGAAGGATCCAGACTGCAGAGATGGTGCCTGAGCGCTCCAGCTTAAGAAGTGCTGTCCCTGGGGACCCAACAGTGGAGGGAGGAAGGGTGAAGGGAGTAGGGGGGTGGGGTAGGGAGGGGTGGCTGCCCTGGGAGACGTTGAGAGAGAAATATCGCCCCCCACACCCCCTGCCCCCTGCACCTGACCCATTGATGCCGTAGGATCTCAGGGCCGTTTAGTCAGAGATGCCTCTGTTTCTTTACTCCTGTATTCAGAACTATGCAAAACCAACTCTTCATCTTCTTGCTGCCTTGCCAGGACTTTTAAAGCACTGTTCTTTTGAAGCACTCATTCCCTAAACTGCAGTTTGGAGCTGTCCCAGCTATTTAAAAGCATTTTCCTTAAACTGAGACTAAATCCTTTTCTTTTGGAAAGATGACCGTCACTTCAGAGGAGATCGTCTTTTCTGCCCATTCCTTCCTTCTCCTTCCCTCCTAAGAACCCCTGTGCACAAAGAGCTTGGTGGTTTATTTTTTTGCTTGATGTCAAAAAGAAACCTTCCCCAGGCACCCCAAAAAGCTTTCCTGGAACATAGGTGTTTCCAAACCATGTCAGTGTTTTGCAGTTAGTATACCCTGGGTAGACTGCCTAGCAATCCCTCCAAGAGCCAGAGGTGAGCAACACCATTACTTATTTGATTGGATGCCCTTCAAGTTTAGGAAGGTCCCATTCTTATGTCCCAGCAGATAAGACAAGAGCCCTTGATGGCTGTGCCTGTGATTAGATAACTTCTGATGGTTTTATTTCCCTTACTGAGCTTCTGCTTCTAGGTTAAATTCATCTTATTATCTGTCCTTTTTTTGGGGTGGGGTGTAAGCGGGCCTCTCACTGTTATGGTCTCTCCCATTGCGGAGCACAGGCTCCGGACACGCAGGCTCAGTGGCCATGGCTCACTGGCCCAGCCGCTCCGTGGCATGTGGGATCTTCCCGGACGAGGGCGTGAAACCGTGTCACCCGCATTGCAGATGGGCTCTCAACCACTGCGCCACCAGGGAAGCCCTACCTGTCCATTTTTAAAGAAAGACTGACAAAGTGTCTGTAGTAGGTCAGGAGTCTGAGCTCAGGGTTGGTCAACGGTGCTCCCAGGGAGGAAGGTGGATAAAAGTAGGTGGGTAAAACAGGAGGGTTGGCAAGTACAGCCAGGACAACCGTGTTCACCGTGCATACTAATAAAGGCCAGGATGTCCTCATTTATCGCTGCTGGGAAGTTCTGATGGTTTCACAGGATCAAACTCAAATCATATTCAAACTAGTAGGCTTCTCAGAGGGCGCTGAAGCACCGGCAGAGCCCACCTGCACTCCCACTTTGGCACTCCAGGATCAGAGTTGGGTTTGGAGATGGGGTTGCTGTAACCCCAAGGAGGTGAGCAGAGAGGAGGAGTTGATTACTGGTCTCCTCTGACTCTCTGGCTCAAATTGCCTGGCTTCACAGGGGGGACAGAATTTTGCTTTCAGCAACTGATGGGGCACTTCCAGGCTGGTGGGGTTGCCCAGTGGCCCGACAGCCTGACAGGCTGACTGCGGTGTGACCGCCCTTTGTTTCTCCAGAATCTGTACATCAGGAGGTGCATGGTTGCGGGAGCCCATTCACCGCCCCCCCCAAGGGGGATGACACCTCCCCTGGCTGTACCCTATGATCACCAGGTACTTGAAATGAATGCAAGTTTTATGACTTCAAGGAAGAGCTCACATAACCCCTTCTGCCTCATAATGTGTGGGATTTGCTATAATGGAAGGACATTATAAAGAACAGGTAGAAAACTCACCTGTTGGTCTCCATGTAGGAGTTTATTTTGCGTGAATCCCTCCTACACGAGTCGATAGCAGAGGTTTATTTTCATTCCCGTGTGTGTAATTGTGGCACAGGACATAGGTATGGTGATTTGAAGCCCTCAAAGAAATATTCTCAGAATTCTCAAGACTTCTCTTGATTGGAACCAAAAGAGACCTGGAAAAGGAGGAAAAGAAAAGGAGGAGGGAGAATGAATGACTGTTTCTCAGTAAATTCACCTTCCTGGTTGATTGTTCTGTCTTCTCATTTCTTTTAACTTCTATGTTTGTCTAACAGAATAATGTAGAAAGGCTGATTTTTATGCTTTAAAAGAGTTTACATCACAAAGAAACTAGAAGTGGCTAACAGAACTTATTCAAATCAGTGTTACATAGAGACTTTGATATTAAATTTGTATACTAAAATTTTCTCTTTCTTTTTTGAGTGAATATTTGTAACATATTTTTGTAGATAATAATTGATCCTAGATATACAAAATTGTGAGAATGGGTACCATTTTTCACCACTTAAATGAATAGATCGTACACTTTAAGTGTCAATGTTGTGTCTTTCATGTTGTTTTTTAATTCCTTGATTTCCAAAACTTGTGTTTATTTAATTGATTTCTATCTAATAATCAGTCTCCCCTTTACTGTTTCTTACTTTATATTTTATTGATCTATAGTTAATTTACATTACTATATTAGTTTCAGAGGTACAACATAGTGATTCATAAATGTTTAGGTTGTTCTCCATTTATACTTATTTTAAAAGAGTGGCTCTATTCCCCATGCTATACAGTACGTCACTGTAGATGATTGATTTTATACGAAGTGGATTCTTCCTCAGAATCTCCTACCACTATTTTGCTCCTCCGCCCTGTCTCTCCCTGCTGGTAACCACTAGTCTGTTCTTTAATCTGTGTGTCTGTTTTGTTGTTGCTGTATTCAGTTGTTTAGATGCCACGTGTAAGTGATAACCTACCAGGCTTGTTTTCTCTGCGGCTCATTTTACTAAGCACAATACCCTCCAAGTCCATCCATGTTCTTGCAAATGTCAAAATCTCATTTTTTGCTGAAGTCACCATAAAAAATCATTTTTATCCCCTAACCTATTGATGAACACTTAGTTTGACTCTACATCTTGGCTATGGCACAGAACACTGTTATGAACATTGGTGTGCAGTTATGTTTTTGAAATAGTGTTTTTGTTTTCTTCGGATATACCCAAGAGTGAAATTGCTGGATATTGTGGTAGTTCTATTTTTAGTTTTTTGTGGAACTTCCATTCTTCTTTCCACTGTAGCTGCACTACTTCACTTTCACATCAAGAGTTTACAGGAGTTTCCCTTTCTCCACATCCTCACTAACCTTCGTTATTTGTGACCTTTTTGATGACAGCCATTCTGACAAGACTGAGGTGATATATCTCATTGTTTTGATTTGCATTTTATTGCCGATTAGCTATGTTTAGCATCTTTGTGAGCTCTGGCTGTCTATGTGTATTTTTTCCTTGGAAAAATATCTATTTAGGTGTTCTCATTTTTTAAAAAAGATTTTGCGTGTTGTTCTGATATTGCGGTGTATGTGCTGTTTCTGTAGTTTAGATATGAACCCTTGCTTGGTCATCTTTTTGGTGTTAACCTCTTATCATGTGCAAATATTGTCTCTCCTTCAGCAGGTTGTCTTTGGTTTCCTTTGCTGTGCAAAATCTTTTAAGTTTAGTGAAGCCCTATTTGTTTATTTTTGCTTTTGTTTCATTTGCCTTAGTAGACTGAACCTAAAACTGCTGCTATCAGTTATGTTGAAGAATGTTCTGTATTTTCCTCTAGGGATTTTATGGTCCTACATTTAGGTCTTTATTCAGTTTTGCGTTTATTTTATATATGGTGTGCTAAAATACTCTAGTTTTATTCTTTTCCATGTAGCTGACCAGTTTTCCCAGTACCACTTAATGAAGAGACAGTTTTTTCTCCATATTGCCTGCTTTGTCATAAATCAATTAAATATAAGTGTGTGGGCTTATTTCTGGGATCTCTATCCTGTTCCAGTGATCTCTGTGGCTGTTTTTTGCTCCAGTACGATTCTCTTCGATTTCTGTCACTTTGAAGTATAATCTGAAGTCAAGGTGCATGATGCCTCCAGCTCTGTTCTTTCTCAAGATTGTTTGGCTATTTGGGGTCTTTGTGTTTCTATACAAATTTTAAAATTACTTTTTCAAGTTCTGTGAAAATGCTTTGGTATTCTGATAGGGATTGCATTAAATCTGTAGATTGTCTTTGGTAGTATGATTATTTTAACAGTATTCATTCTTCCAGTCCATGCACCTGCTATATTTTCCCATCTTTTTCTGCTGCCTTCAATTTCTTCCACCAATGGCTGATAGATTTCTGAGTACGTCTTTTTCCTGCTTAGGTGTGTTTGTTCCTAGGTATCTTATTCTTTTTAGTGTGATTGCATATGGTATTGTTTTCTTAATTTTTTTCTTTCTGACAGCTTTGAGTTTTGTTTTTTCTTCTTTTTCTAATTCCTTCAGGTGTAACGTTAGGTTGTTTATTTGATATTTTTCTTGTTTCCGAAGAATAAGCTTGTATCACTATAACTTCCCCCTGTGAACTGCGTTGGCTGTGTCCCATCGATTTTGGATCATTGTGTGTTCATTTTCATTTGTCTTGGGTACTTTTAGAATCCTTCTTTAATTTCTTCAGTGTTCCTTTCTTCCCCTTTTATTCCCTTCATCTGTGATGCGAGGACTATCTTTAATATTATGTTTGGATTTCTTTCAGTTTTTTTTGTGTGTGTGTGTGTGTGTGATTATTTAAGTTGCTGAGCTCTTAATTTCACGTGGACACTAACAACCCTGCATTGTTATTCTGCTCCCCCACAGTTACTGAATTTGACCTTGTATTTTACATCTACTTGTTTTGTGTGTCCCTTAACTTCTTATTGTGAATATAGATGCTTTTATTACTGTTTTCTTTCATCCTTCCTATTAGCTGTGTACATGGTTGATTTACTGCCTTTGTTGAATACTTGCCTTATTCAATGAGGTTTTTCTTTTAGTAAGTTTCCTTTCCTAATTTTTATGTTTCAGTCGTGGCATTTTCTTTTTCACTGAGAAAAGCCCCTTTAAGATTTCTCATAAAGATGGTTTGGCGATGCTGACTGAGCTCTTTTAGTTTTGCTTCTCTGTAAAACTTTAGATCTCACCATCAAATCTGAAGGAGAGCCTTGCTGGGTAGAGTATTTTTGGTTATAGGCTTTTCCCTTTCATGACTTTAAATATACCATGCCACTCCCTTCTGGCATGCAGAGGTTATCCTGAAAATTCAGCTGATAACTTTATGCAAGTTCCCATGTTTGTAACTTGTTGCTTTTCCTTTGCTCCTTTTAATAGTGTCTTTTTATCTTTATTTTTTTTGCCATTTTAATTACAATGAGTCTTGGTGTGGTCCTCTTTGGGTTGATCCTGTTTCGGCCTTACTGTGTTTACTGGACTTGGATGTGTGTTTTCTTTCCCAGGTTATGGAAGCGTTCAGCTCTTATGTCTTCAGGTATGTTCTACACTGCTTTCTCTTTTCCTTTTTTTCTGGGACCAGTATAATGCAAATATTAGTACACTTGATGTTGTTTCACAAGTCTGTTCAACTTTCCTCATTTCACTTTAATCTATTGTTTTACCGTTCATCTTCAGTGATTGCCGGTACTTTGTCCTTCAGTTTTCTGATTCATTCCTCTGTATCATTTAGTCTACAGTAGTTTCCTTTTAGGGTATTTTTCATTTCAGTTATTGTATTTCTCATCTCTGTTTTGCTGTTCTTTAATGGTCTGACTCATTTTAAAAAAATTCTAACTTCTTGCTCTGGTTGTCCATTCTTCTCCTGAGTTCTTTGATCATGTTTATAGTCATTACCTTGAACTCTTTGTTGAGGAGATTGGCTATCTCCACTTCACTTAGATGTTCTTCTGAGTTCTTATCTTGTTCCTTCATTTGGATCGTGTTTCTGTGTCACCTCATTTTTCTTAACTTGCTGTTTTTATTCTTATGTATGTAGTAGGTTCATTACATTTCCTGACCTTGGAGAAGCGGCCTTTTGTAGGAGAGGTCCTATGTGTCCCAGCAGCCCACTGTTCCCTGGTCACTAGAACTATATGTTCTAGGTGTACCCCCTATGTGGGCTGCTTGGGCTCTTCTGCTGTGGTGGGCTGACTACTGTGGGTGGTCTGGTAGGCTTGGCTGCCCCCAGAGTGCTTGTTTGCCAGACTCTGCCTTGTATGGAGGCTGTCTGTGCTGCTTGGTGAGGCTAAATCATAAGGCAGCTGGCTGCACAACTGTGGGGGACACCAAATCTAGTGCTGGTTCACTTATGGGTAGAACTTCAGTCCAGGTGATATCAGGGCTAGTGCCCAGTCACTGGTCCTGGGGCTATGCTGGCTACTGGTAGGAAGACACAGGTCCTGAGTTCTGGCTGCAGGACCCGGGAGTCGCAGAGTTGGTGTGGATCACTGTTTCTGACACAGCTATCTGCAGGGTCTGGGGTATCCCTAATCTTGTATTGGCATTGTGATGGGCAGGGTCAAGACCCAGCTGAGTCCATGGGGCTGCTTCTGGCCTGCAAGTCAGTGTTCTGGTCACACACGCTGCTGGGCTGTGGTATTCCTGGAGCTGGTGTGTGCCTGTTGGTGTATGAGGCTGATCCCACTGCTAGAGCAGGTTTGCTGTTGGGTAAGTCCGAGCTCCATCCAGTCCCTGTGCAGTAATCACCTGCCAACGGTGAGGCTGATTCCAAGGCCAGAGCAGGCTCACTTGTCAGAGGGGCCAGGGACTCTGGGGCTGGTGCCAGTCCATTGAGGTGTGGAGGCTGGTCCTGGGGCTTTTGGTGGCTAAGCCCATGTGCAGGGTCCGCTGTGCATTGAGAGGGTCTGAAGGCAGCCTGTTTGCTGGTGGATGGGGCTGTGCCCCTGCTCAGTTAGTTGTTTGGCCTGCAGCATCCTAGTACTTGTGTCTATAGTCTGGTGGAAGTGGGTAGGCCAAGTCCTGAGGCTAAAACGATAGAGGGAGGAATCTGAAATTATGCTTGCTGGTACCAGTTGCCACGAGGTAGAAGGAGCTCCCCCAAATGGCTGCTGCCAGTGTCTATGACCCTGAGGCTGTGCTGTAGTTGCCTCTTGCCTCTCTGGGAGACTCTCCAAGATCAGGAGGTAGGTGTGACCCAGGATCCTGTCAAATGACAGCTTCTGTTCTGATTCTCGGGTCATGTGGGATTTTGTGAGCATCTTTTTTTCTTTTTTTTTTTTTTTTTTTTTGCGGTACGCGGGCCTCTCACCACTGTGGTCTCTCCCGTTGTGGAGCACAGGCTCCGGACGCGCAGGCTCAGTGGCCATGGCTCACGGGCCCAGCCGCTCCACGGCATGTGGGATCCTCCCGGACCGGGGTACGAACCCCTGTCCCCTGCATCGGCAGGCGGACTCTCAACCACTGCGCCACCCGGGAAGCCCTGTGAGCATCTTCTAAGTGTGGAATCTCTATTTCCCACAACCCTCTGGCTCTCTGGAAAATAAGCACTACTCGTCTTCAAAGCCCAACTTTCTAGGAACTCTTCTTTCTAGCACAGGATCCCTGGGCTTGGGAGCCTGATGTTCTATTCATACCCCTTGCTACCTGGGAGCACCTCAGAAATTGTAATTATTCTCCCATTTGTGGGCCACCCACCTGGTGGTATGGGTCTTGACTCTATAGAGGTTTTGCCCTTCCTTCTTGTCTTGCCGAGGTGCCTTCCTTATATCTTTAGCTCTAAGACATCTTTTATGGTAGGTCCCGGCCTTTTTCATCAACTGCTGTCCTGTAAACAGTAGTGACTTTGGTGTGCCCATGAGAGGCACCAAGCTCTGGGTATTTGAATGCTACCATCTTGGACAATCTCTCCACTTCATTCTTAAATCATATTATTTAATTTTTCTTAGTATCTTACTTGATTAATGACAGTTTGAAATCTATTATCACTCATGTTTACTTTTCCTGTTTTAAAAAATTGAATAGTGCATTCATTCATTTTGAAATGAAGGTAGTGACCTGTGAATTTCCATACCTCAAAAATCAAGGATAGGACAAAAGCCTTTTCTACCTGTGTTACCCTCAAACTCTGCACCCCACCCCAGCCTGGGGATTAACCTCTTGCACCCATGCTCACCTTCTGTTTTTGGACTGTTAGCTGTCACTGCATCTGTATGTGTGTTGACAAAGTGAACTCTAGTCTTTGCAGTTTTTGTGTTTTGTTTTTTGGATTAGGGAACAGTCCTACTATGAATGTACATTTACTGGTATGCTGAAGTTCATATATAAACCTGTCAAGCACATTACCAGAATTGGAATTGCTTGTATATACACTTTGATAAGTTTTAGAGAGAATAGTAGAACAGAAGTAAATTGTATTTCAAATCCCACAGTATTCTCACACCATGAAAACCGTTGCATTTTTAATACATTTGTGTGTAGCTTGTCTTTATGCCCATACTATATTTCCCAGAGATGAGTAAGTGCTGTGTTTCTTGCTAGCACATTTACCGTATCGTTCAGTGTCAGGCGTTTAGTGGTTTAACGTGATCATATTTCCATGAACTTGCAAATACAAGATCTTGTCTCACACTGTCTTTTACTCCCTGCTGTTTTATATTGCCCTCCTAATTCTCAGTCCTGGTCTTTCTTTATGTTCTTTATCAACCTGGATAGGTTATCCTATTTTCTCCCTTATTCAAGACCAATAGAATAGAACAGAACACCCAGAAATAAACCCTGATATATGGCCAAATGATTTTTGACAAGTTGCCAAGACTTTTCAAAGTAGAAAGGATAGTATTTTCAACAAATGGTGTTGAGAGGTCTTGTTGTCAACATGCAAGAGAAGGAGATGGACCCTTACCTAACATCATATGCAATAGTTAATGAAAACGTATCTAGAAACTAAACATAAGACCTAATAAAATAAAAAGTCTTAGAAGAAGACACAGGACAAGAGCTTCATGACATTGGATTTGGCAGTGTTTTCCTCGATATGAAACGAAGGAACAAAAAAATAAACAATTTGCAGTACATAATTTTAAAAAATGTGTATCAAAGAAATGTAAACAGAATAAAATGGCAACCCAGTAGATGGGAGAAAATATTTGAAAGCCATCTATCTGACAAGAGATTTCTATTCAGAATATACAGAGAACTACAACTCAACAAAAAGCAAACACCCTCGTTCAAAAATGGATAAAAGACTTGAAGAGATGGCTCTTCAAAAAGATGTAAAAATGACTAAGCACTTGAATAGATGCTCCGTGTCACTAAATGCATGTTTATATATTTGTGTGCATGCATACACACACAAGCACACACACACACATACACAAGCAGAAAACAAGTATTGGTGAGGATGTGAGGGAGTTGGAAGCATTGTGCTCTGTCAGTGGGAACGTAGAACAGATACAGCTGCTTTGATAAAGAGTATGGCAATTTTTCAGGTATTGAAAAATAGAATTACTACATGATCCAGAAATTGTACTATGAGGTACACCCAAAGGAATTGAAGTCAGGGTCCTAAAGAAATATTTGTACTCCAGTGTTTAGAGCAGTATTAATCACAGTAGCTAAAACATGAAAGCAACCTAAGTGTTCATCCACTAGTTCCTGGATAAGCAAAGTGTGGTATACCCATATAATACAATATTATTCAGTCTTAAGAAGGAAAAGATGTAGGAATATGCTACAACATGGATGAATCTTGAGGAGATTTAGCTACCAAAATGCCATTTTTGTGACTTTTATTGAGTCATAACAATACAACTACTTATTTCAATTATATGGGGTACTTGGTACAGTCAAAACCATAGAAATTGGGAGGGCAATGATGCTTTTCAGGTGGTTCTGGAACAAAAAGGAAAGTTATGTTTAAAGGATATAGAGTTACAGTTTTAAAACGTAGAAAAGAATTAGAAAGATAAATGGTGATGTTCATGGCCCAATAATATGAATGTATTCAATATCACTGAATGGTGCAGTTTATAATAATTAACATGTTATACTTTATGTTATTTGATTTTACTAACATACAAAATTGGGAAAGAATGTAATATCAGGAAAGGGAGTGGCCCTAGGATGGAGCAGAGAGTAATCAGAAGGGTGAGACACTGCATATTTTGGAGAAGAGCTGAGAGTCTTCATTGGACAGAAGAGACTTTATAAAAAAGAAAAAAAAATACTCTGAGGGTGTATTAAATAGATATCTGTGGGTGTACTGCTATCTCCCATGGGTTATCTTAAAGAGTCTTTAATAAAGTCCATAAGGCTTGCTGAGGCTTTTTGAAGAACTGGATTCCCTAGGAGATAATTAGTGGGTGGTACTTAAGTCTATGTCTAGGTTGACAGATTTTGCAGGGAAGACGAACCTGAGAACAGTGAGGGTCCTGAGAGTGTAAGTACATGGAAATTAGAGAAAAATAATCAAGAGAATTAGGAAAACTTTGGACTTTGAAGGTCATGTATTACTGAGTCAGACCTGAGGTTTCTAAGGAGTTATATACAAAGTTGCTCTTTGGATTACTTGTTGATAAAGGTAAGTGGAAAAACTAGAGTCGTTTCCAAGTGTAGGTAAGATATAATGAGAGGATGGAGGTGGAAAGTAGGGAGGCCCAGAGAAAAGTGGGAAGGTCCTATTGGGCCAAGATGGTGGTAATATCCAGCAGAACAGGTGGTAGGGCAGACTGTGGATTCATCTTTCTTATTTTGGCTCCCCACCTCATCCTTAATAATTCTTTGGGAATATGTCATTGCTGTGTGACGCAGGTACAGAATTCGAGTGAGGAGACTACACCCTCAGTGTCCAGCTGTCTGAGTCCTCAGTGTGCTTCAAATGATGGAGAACTATTGCTTCTTTATGAGAAGAGTTAGTACCTTGTAGCCAAGCTTAAGCTGGAGCTTATGCAATATTGATTCCATTTTATATCTGCTGTTGGCATGGAGGTTCCTCCTCCTCTTTTCTTGACCATTATGAAATGAATCTATATTTCTCAATATTTGGGTATATCAGATAAATACATTAAGTAAAGGAATCTTATATATTGCTCCCTGCATAGTTTGCTCTTTCTTGTTTCTCTTTTGCCTTTAGGAAATTAGCACAGGGAGAGACCGTGCAATGTTCTAATCAGGAGAGATTAGAACATCCTATTTCTAGAGAGGTTGGTGGGACAGAGCAGGGGTCCCAGTGAGAATCAAAGCTTCTGTTTCTACTTGGAAGTGTACCTGTATAGAGTAGAGGGCTCCAGGAAATATCCTAGAATATTGCAATGTCCCTGCGGGAGATCATTAAGAGAGGCGGGATCCGGTACGAGATCAGTGTACTATGACATGTTTGTCAGTCGCCTGATGGGGGATTCTCAGAGCCAATCCCATATGGTAGGGCTGAGTGCAGAGTGATGAAGAACCTGTGAAAGCCTCTGATTGCATGTTAAAGATGAAGCTCTGATTTTGGGGAGAATTTTCTTACCTGACTGAATGTCACCCTTCTGTGGGGATGAGATTCTGTGCTTTTCCTCTCTTGATGACCACTGACTGAAAATCATTAGAGGATCATGTCTAGAAAGCATTCTTTATTTAATTTCTTAAAGAAGAAAACATAGAAAACATTTTTATCCACTTTCAAATTGAGGATCAAGGGGAACGACATCAGTGAAAATGTCAGTAGGGAGCTCTGGCTTGTGTCCATCCCCAGAAACACTGACATATGTGGTAAAACCTGTCAGAATGATCTTATCAACACATGTAAGTTTTCTTTTCTTTTTCACCCTGTAGATTTAACTTTCACGGAAACTTAACTTACTATAGGATGTGGAGAATAAACAGGGAAGTAGAAACTGTATTTCCTGATGAGAGAATCACTAAGTCACATTAGCTGTTCTGAGCTATGTCTTACTCACCATGACTGTAATTAAAACAAAAAAACAAACAAAACGCTTTTTTTGGGTAAGTCAGTTCTGACATTTCCTTGTTAAAGGCAAGGTAACAGATACAGACGTAGATGTACCAGAATTGAGCAAAATTTTGATTGTACCTGTGTTGAATATATGAGCATGACCTGCTACAAATCTTCATTCTACTTATTGTCACAACTGACAAATTCCCTTTTTCCACTCCTGATATGTTGCATGTAAGGAATGCATAGGTCACTAACCCCAGCTGGTCACAGGTAAACTCTGCCACGTGGATTACTGCATGTTTTCCTGCTGGAAGACCACACATTCTCAAGTATCATGCCTCCAGAGTATCTGGGCTCTTCTTTTCTCTGGATAAAGGTTAGATAATCACCTAATTTTATGAGAAATATATAAATTGTATTTGCATATTCTTCAGGTTTTTATTTACCATCCTCTTTCAAGTCCTAAGTGCAAATATTAAAGTGACTTTCAAGAGGGTGGTAAATAAGACAGCTACATTTATGCTCCAAAATTAGCAATAAAGCATAATACAATTGTAAATGCATTAATGTGTGATTAATATGTAGATACTTATGTAAATGCAATTTTAGTAATGCTTTGTGGAGAACTTCAGAATCTAGGTATTAAAACAAAAGAAGAAGGAGTTCTTGAAACTCTCAGGGAATTATAGAGAAGTCTTTGTGTCTATAAATATCAATCTGAAATAATGCATATTCTCAGAAATAAACTAGGCATAAAATTGTAGGAAAGCACTTCATGAAATGAAAGAGCATGTGATGGCCATACAAGGAATAGAATATTCTCCGAGAATAATGAACAGTGTGGATGGAGTTCAGCAGAAGGGTAATACAGATTCAGAGAGTAATACTTTGGATTGCCTAATTATGATTTCCTCATATTTCATCTTTGGAGAGACGGTAGTCATTTGAAATATGATGTTATAAGATGACGTTAACATACTTAAATACTTTCGTGTAGAAATGACCACTTAGAACCAGAATAAATGAAAGAGAACACAAAATTATGTTTCTGTTGATTTTTGAAGATCTCAGGTGAGTGCTGATAATTTAAAAATACATGATGTCTTTCAGTGCAAAGTAAAGGAGCTGTTACAGTGGAGGATTCCTGGACTGAATGTCAATATTATGACATAGTGTGAGTGCGTTTCGTGTTTGGTAATTGCGATCATTGTTGCTTTTGTTGTGGTCATCCATTTACAATGCTTGGTGTCAGTTGATTTATCTCTTGTAAAAATAAAATACAGTCTGGTGTGTGAAAAAAACATACATGATGTCTTGATAAAGTTGTATGGAATTTGAGATCTGGAAAAAGGCATTTCTTTTCTGTAATGCTAGGATGCTAATTGGACATTTTTGCAAGAAAGAGATTTCAGGATGCAAATCTGGTGTCTCTAAGGTGGGAAGTCAGTTCATGGCGGAACATGCTATTAAACTTGTGTGAGTGCAGAAATATTTCTTTGGAAGGAAGAGGTCACAAATCCCTTTTTAACAGTTAGTGGTTTATAGTATAACGAATGAGCAAAATGGCCATTTCTGAACTTTAGAAAAAAATAATATAGTTTTTCTGCATTTATATTATGAAGCTGCTGTAGAATATCAAAAATTCTTTATTTTGAAAAACAATGTAATCAATTTGACATAATTCATATATATTGAACCTGTGGTACACACACACAATTAAACTTACATTCAAAAAATCTTTTGCACTTAAGAGATATTTTCTAGTGTAGTTGATTTACAATGTTGTGGGTTTTTTAAATACATGTTTATTGGAGTATAATTGCTTTATAACACTGTATTAGTTTCTGCTTTACAACAAAGTGAAACAACTGTATGTATACATATATCCCCATATCCCCCCGCCTCCTGAGGCTCCCTCCCACACTCCCTATCCCACCCCTGTGGGGGGCATAAAGCACCGAGCTGATCTCCCTGTGCTATGTGGCAGCTTACCACTAGCTCTTTTACATTTGGTCGTGTATACATGTCAGTGCTAGTCTCTCACTACGTCCCTGTCTCCCCTTCCGCCCTGTGTCCTGAAGTCCGTTCTCTACATCTGTGTCTTTATTCCTGCCCTGTCACTAGGTTCGTCAGTACCATTTTTCTAGATTCCATATAAATGTGTTCGCATATGGTATTTGTTTTTCTCTTTCTGACTTACTTCACTCTGTATGACAGACTCTAGGTCCAACCACCTCACTACAAATAACTCAATTTTGTTCCTTTTTACGGCTGAGTAATACTCCAATATATATATGGGCCACATCTTCTTTATATATTCATCTGTCGATGGACATTTAGGTTGCTTCTATGTCCTGGCTATTGTAAATAGTGCTACAGTGAACATTGTGGTACATGTATCTTTTTGAATTATGGTTTTCTCCGGGTATATGCCCAGTAGTGGGATTGCTGGGTCATATGGTAGTTCTATTTTTAGCTTTTAAGGAACCTCCATACTGTTCTCCATAGTGTCTGTATCAGTTTACATTCCCACCAACAGTGCAGGAGGTTCCCTTTTCTCCACACCCTCTTCAGCCTTTATACACTGTTGTATTAATTTCTTCTGTGCAGCAAAGTGATTCAGTTATTTATATATATATATATATATATATATATATATATATATATATATATATATTCCATTATGTTTTATCACAGGATATTGAATATAGTTTCCTCTGCTATACAGTAGGTCTCTGTGGTTTGTCCATCCTATGTAGAATAGTTTGCTTCTGCTATTCCAAAACTCCCAATCTTTCCATCACTCTCTCCTTAGCAACCACCACTCTGTTTTCTATATCTGTGTGTTTGTTTCTGTTTCACTGACATGTTCATTTGTGTCCTATTTCGATTCCACATATAAGTAATATTATGTGGTATTTGTCTTTCTCTTTCTGACTTACTTCACTTAGTATCATTATCTCTAGGTCCAGCCATGTTGCTGCAAATGGCATTATTTCATTCATTTTTTATGTCTGAGTAATATCTATTGTATACGCATATCACACATTCATTATACATTCATTTTTCAATGAACATTTAGGTTGTTTCCATGTCTTGGCTCTTATAAATACTGCTGCAATGAACATAGGGTTTTATGTATCTTTTTGAATTATAGTTTTGTCTAGATATATGTCCACAAGTGGGATTGCTAGATCATATGGCAACTCTCTTTATAGTTTTTTTGAGGAACCTCCATACTGTTTTCCATAGTGGCTGCACCAACTTACATGGCCACCAACAGTGTAGAAGGGTTCCCTTTTCTCCATACCCCATCCAGCATTTGTTAATTGTAGATTTTTTAATGATGGCCATTCTGATCAGTGTGAAGTGATACCTCATTGTAATTTGGATTTGCATTTCTCTAATAATTAGTGATGATGAGCATCTTTTCATGTACCTATTGGCTGTCTGTATGTCTTCTTTGGAGAAATGTTTCCTTAGGTTTTCTACCCATTTTTCCATTGAGTTATTTGTTATTTTGTTATTGAGTTGTATGAGCTGTTTGTATAGTTTGGAAATGAAGCCCTTGTCAGTCTCATCATTTGCTAATATTTTCTCCCAGTCCATAGGTTGTATTTTCATTTTGATTATGGTTTCCTTTGCTGTGCAACAGCTTTTAAGTTTAATTAGTTCCTGTTTCTTTTTTGCTTTTACAGTAAGTCCCCTACATATGAACAAGTTCTGTTCCAAGAGTGCGTTTGTAAGTCCCATTTGTTTGTAAGTCCAACAAAGTTAGCCTAGTACCCAACTTACACAGTCGGCTCTATGGTATTGTACCGTAATAGGTTTATAATACTCTTCACACAAACAATACATAAAAAACAAACACAAAAATAAAGAAAACATTTTTAATCTTACAGTACAGTAACTTGAAAAGTACAGTAATACAGTACAACAGCTGGGATACTCGGGCTGGCATCGAGGGAACAGGCGAGAAGAGTTACTGATTAGAGGAGGGAGAGGAGGTGGGAGAAGGTAGAGGTGAAGGATTATCAGCAGTAGGAGACAGAGGGCAAGCTGCCATTTCACTCATACCTGACGTTGATGGCACAAGTTCCGGTTCCTTGCTGGATTTAATTCTGTCTACACTCTTGAAAAAATGATCCATTGGTGTCTGGGTCGTAGCTCTTTTTGTCTCATCATAGATGACAAGGTAGCACTGGATTTCATTCTGAATGGCTGCTGCCACCTTTGGGTACCATTCTAGGTTCGGGTCCTGTGCCTCAAAAACTAACAGTGCTTCCTCAAATAAAGAAGATTCCCTTGCCATTTTCTGTGTCGTGAATCTCTTCAGTTCTTCAGTTACTTCTTCTTCCTCCTGTCCCTCTTCATCCTTTCTCTGGGCCTCCAATTCCATCAGTAAGCTCCTCATGTTGCACAGCAAGGAGTTCAATGAAATCGTCCTCTTGCCGATCTAGCTCCAGCTTCTCACTGAGGGTCACTACGTTGCTGAAGACCTCTTTGGACTTCTGATCTACCTTCTCCAATCCACAAAAATCATGAACAAACTGTGGGCAAAGTTTCTTCCAAACCCCATTCATGGTGACCACCATACCCTCACACCGTGCAAAGTCAATGTTTTTATGGTCTTGTGGATGTTATAGTCCTTCCAAAGTTGTCCCTAGGTTGTTCCTGATTTGTCACTTACCTTTACTGCCTGACAAAAAGTGTGACATAAATAATATTTCTTGAAAGTCGCTCTAACTCCCTGGTCCATAGGTTGGATGAGCAACGTAGTATTCGGTGACAGATGCACTACTTTGACGTTTGGATGAAAGTCATCCATGGATGGGGGGTGGCCCAGAGCCTTGTCGAGCAGCAAAAGAATGTTTTGCTGGAACGTCCTTCTCCAAGCAATATTTCCCTACATCTGGGATAAAGTGGTGGAAAACCAGTCCTGGAACGTAGCCTGTGTAATACAGGATTTGGGGTTACGCTTCCACACAACAGGACGAGAGCCCTTGGCTATGTTTTTAAGGGTTCTTGGGTTCTCTGAATGATAAACTAAGAGAGGCTTCGGCTTCAATTCACCGGAAGCATTGCCACCAGACAACAGATAGCCTATCCTTTGCTGCTTTACAGCCCGGCATCAACTTTTCCTCCTTACTGATGTAACTTCGGTCTGGCATCCTCTTCCAGTACAGTTGTGTCTCATCCACGTTAAAAACCTGGTTGGGTAAATACACACCATCATCAATAATTTCTCAGAGTGTTTCCGGAAGTTCCCAGACAGCTACCCTATCTGCACTTGCTGCCTCTCCACTTACATTTACGTTGTGAAGGTTGGCTCTAGCCTCGAACCGATGAAACCAGCCATGGCTGGCATTAAAAACGTGCCCTCTGATTCTTTGCCGTGTTTCTTCTTCAAGTCTTCATAAAGGCTTTTAGCTTTCTCTTGAATCAGCATTAAGCTGAGCAGGACGCAGAGCTGATGTTGATCCTGCATCTGCACACTGAGAAGTTTCTCCATCTCCTCCATCACTTTTCCATGCTTCTTCCATATTTTGTCAACATCATCAGCACAGTAGACTTCACATGTCCCATGATCTTGTCCTTGT